>NC_091117.1:215032687-215332687 GCF_040183065.1 Periplaneta americana | reverse complement strand
GGAATCGAACTGTTCGTAATATTGCCTAAGTCAGAATTTCCAAATATACTCTTTGCTTCCATATATACTGTATGTGCTTGAGGCAGAGTTTAATACAAGAAAGAAATGTAAAAGCTCTCAAAGTAAAGAAAGAGCTCAGAAGTAAGCTTATTTCATCTGCCGTGACATGTAAAAAATACTTCCTTGAATTTGTTATTGTTTGCGAATACAGACTATTACCTTTCTGAGAACAGAGGAATACTCTTTAATGTATAAAGACTTCTATATTCTAGCGTTCTACGTTTCAAATAAGACATAATATAATAAAAAATATTAACAAATAGTGTAATAATAAGTAAGTGTTGCAGCTATATTTGTTGTATCTTGAAAAGGTTGTATTCAGTTTGTGTTTCCAGTACTAAAATAATTTATAAAGCTAGAAAATAATTTTGTGCGGGATCGTGCGTATTTGCTTGTTTTCCGCACAGAACCAATACGCGGTAAGTGTGAAATACCACATTCAGTATTCCCAACGTAACACAGATAACAATTTCCCTCTTCTTACCGCTTAAGCGCGACATTCATTTTACTGCCTCAGACTTTTAACGTATTATTTTTAGAGACGTTTAACATAGTAATAATTATAAATTGGAAACTTACCACTGCAATTTCACCTAAATTGCAATGTTAATTATTGTTTTTAAATATTTGCAAAAATTAAGTAAAGTCTACTACTCCACGAAACTTATTGCATTCCTGATACAAGTAACATTAAGGAAGCCGTGAAAAAATCAACAAGATTCCAGATGCGGATGTTATTACTGCAATATGTTATATAAATAATATTGTTAAAATATTAAAATGAAAAATAAATCATTACATAACCTTACCGTTTGTTTTAAGTTCGCATTTATAGACTGGGGGAAAAAAAGACAGACGTGTATCACGGTCTGCTGGAGTATAGTAAACACAGAAAACATTTTATAGCAACAATGTTGAAGAAAGATATTTTGGTTTTCCAAAGTTGCCGTCATTAAACAGAAACCTACATGGAGATTTCATTGCAACTAATTAGGAATTCGTCTTTCAGGTATGAAATAAACGATCTTCGCACAAAATAATGTACGATACACGAGCGGTATATTTGTTTTCATGTTCTCGGAAATTAAAAAAGCTCAACTACGTTTCGCTTTTTCAATCTTTTCCTCGACCATGAAAACGTCAACATACCGCTCTTGTAACGTATATTACTATTGTTATGTGTTCAGGTATAGTCTGTCTAAAATTACTATAATTATTGTACTGTGCGTCATTCTGAAATTCAAATCTTGGAATAGATATCACGACCGCCTGCATGAGCCGCCAGAGCGCACCGTGGCTTTTGCAGCGAAACTACAAACAACTTGTAACTGCTGCGGCTGGCTCCGTCTGTCTTTCTCTCTTTCAAGGTTTTTTAGCACTTTGGGAGCACGAGTTGCCTGCCCATTCATGGACATAACCAACCTATCTAGAAGCATACCAATTAAAAAACACTACATATACAGTACTAGAACAAATGCTCAATAGTAATAACATACCATAAGAACACTTGAAAAAATCATCCAAATTACAGACACTATCACTAAGCAAAATGAATTCGCATACAAGAACAAGTACTACATCCAAACATGAGATCACTCATCTCCAGCATCTACCAGAAATTTTCATGCACAACATAGAACAGACACAGTTCTAAACAAGGACAAAAGCAAACACGTAGAAAACATCATTTAGGCCTACTGACACAGGTACGTAGACGAGATAGGTACTAATACTATACAAAGGAAACAAAAGACAGATTGAAAACCTACACAAATCATAAAACGAATACACCCAAAAATACACTACACACTAGAAATGGAAAATAATAAAACCATAAATTTCTTAAACATCACAAAGACAAAAACAGACAACAAATAAGTCCGAAATAAACAGAAAACTCACTACCTCGATTACATACATATATAACACCTCCAATCACCCCACATAACACAAACACGCGGTATTTCTATCCATGATACACAGACTCATCAAAATTTCTATGAGCCATCAAGACTATGTTTTTAATGAACAGAACTAGACTCTTGCGGAAGTTTCTAAGTAGTCTTAAATGACCAAGTTGTTATTTTTTTCTCCTCTCTCTTCTTCTTCTTTTTTTTCTCTTTTCTTTTTTTTTATTATCTTGATATATTTCTTAATCGTAAACTTCATCTTACGATGTTGGATGACGTATATACGTCCGTTGATGTGACATATTAATGAATATTTAAATACTTATATAGTCACAATCATGCCATGGTATGAAAGAAAAATTCCACAACCTCGAGCGGGATTCGAAACTGCGACTTCCTGTACTCCGGTCAGGCGCTCTACCAACTGAGCTATCGAGTTCGTTTCACGCCAAAGGCTTGAAATTCTCCTCTCATACCGGCGACTCTGTTATAGAGTACTGTCCATAGCGTCTGACGTCATCCAACATCGTAAGATGAGGTTTACATTTACAATGTTTCTTTCCACTCATAAGCAGTGCTGACTAGATCAGACGCTATGTACAGTACTCTATAACAGAGTCGCCGGTATGAGAGGAGAATTTCAAGCCTTTGGCGTGAAACGAACTCGATAGCTCAGTTGGTAGAGCGCCTGACTGGAGTACAGGAAGTCGCAGGTTCGAATCCCGCTCGAGGTTGTGGAATTTTTCTTTCATACCATGGCATGATTGTGACTATATAAGTATTTAAATATTCATTTCTTAATCATTTGTGTTTGTATGCCATTTAGTATGAATTTGCTAATCAACATTTTATGTCTTGTAACTCACATGTATTCTCCTATTAGTATATTAACTGTATAATATATCTCAAGGGAATTAATCGTCGTATTTATCTCGGGCATTTTAGGTCTTATAAATTGTGTTTGTGTGTGTGTGTGAGTGTGTATATTCCCCTTTATGTTATGTAACTGATTTTGATTATGTGTAATTTTCTACTTTATTTTATATATTACATAACTGATCTTGACTATTTGTAATTTTATATTATGTAACTGATCTTTTCTATTGTAATTTTCTACTATATTTTATGTAATTTCTAAGGTATTTTCTTTTGTGTTGTTTTGTAATCAAATTTTGTATTTCATGTATATTACTGAAACCTGGTTGAGTGGAAGAGAAGGCCTCATGGCCTTAACTCTGCCAGGCAAAATAAACCTCCTCCTGCTGCTGCTGCTACTACTACTACTGCTACTACTACTGCTGCTGCTACTACTGCTACTGCTGCTGCTACTACTACTACTACTATAAGAAAGAAATACATACTATTAAATACATTGTAGGCTATAGGAAAACGGATACAGCCCCAACATAATAGACAACATCATAAGAAAGACTAAACGCAAAAAATAAAACGCAATACAAACACAAGAAAACAAATACATCACACTAACATACGAAAACAAGAACATAAACAAGATTGCATCATATTTCAAGAAACTAAAATACAATATTGCGTACAGAACACACTACAAAAACATCTTAATACACAGACAAGAGACAAACAAATACAACTTAACAGATGTGTACAAATTTCATGCAATAGTTACAACGACTTCTACATTGGACAGACTGGAAGATCATTTCAAACACGTTACAAGGAACATACCACAGCCATAATCAAACCAAATAAAAATCCAATTTACGCAGAAAACACCACAAACTCCAATCACAACTACAGCAACATAGACACTAACATGAAAATACTACACATCCAGCCAAAAACCAGGACCTTGACACTCTAGAACAATATTAAATTTACAAACATACAAAAACACACTCCCAGCACATCCTGAACACTCAACTGAATTTCAAAACAAGCAATCTTTTCGACTTAATCACAATTGAAAATAAGAAAGTAGTGCGGGATTTTCATTATTTATTATTATTTATTATTTTGTTTTATTGAGAATTACTTGTCAATAAGTTTATTACGTACAATATATTTAACTTTATTTCAATCGGTAATTATGTATGGAATTATAGGATGAGGTAGCTCATTTAAATCCAATTTTAATGTACTTTATTTATTACAGAAGAAAATAATTAAAATATGTCGTCATAAACCTATTGATTTTCCATCTCAAAATTTGTTTCTAGACTTTAATGTACTTAACGTAAGACAAATTTATTATATTGTATTAATAAAATTCATACATAAAAATCGAAATAATTTTGAATTGTATTCTCATAGTTATGAAACAAAAGATATGAATTCTTTAAGATTGTTTGAACCAAAAGCAACACTGTTACAGTATTTAATCATAGTAGTAATTTAGGCCCAAGAATATATAACAAATTTATTTTTAAATATCCTAATCTTGTCAATTGTAATAGTTCTAGTATTAAATTTAAAAAGTTATGTATGGATTTTATAAAAATTGAAAAATTGTAAATTTAAATTTACATACTATAATTGCATAGTAGACATAAGACAAATTGTATTGTATAATTATTAATTTCAATTCAGGAATCCGCCCCTGAGCACGAGTTCTACTCTTTCAGGGGCGAGCTAAATTTTTTTCTATATATAATATAATATGTTAAGTTATAAAATAAATAAATTAGGCTTCGGATAATGGAAAATAGTACTTGGAAACTAGTCAGCCAGGTAAAATTCCTCATATTAACACAGTAAAAAATTTACAAAGTTAATCAGTGAAGAACAATTTGTTTGTATACATCTCAAGTCTGATTTGTGAATTATGTTACTAGTCAGCGATGTATGCAA
Organism: Periplaneta americana; assembly: GCF_040183065.1. NCBI lineage: Eukaryota > Metazoa > Arthropoda > Insecta > Blattodea > Blattidae > Periplaneta > Periplaneta americana. The sequence goes on along the minus strand of NC_091117.1, from coordinate 215,327,891 downwards.
TGGAGAGGCGGAGTAACTGGCCATCCTACTCATTATCTTCTGGTTTAGTTGCCTCATAAGTGATGCCTTATTGGTGTGAGTTATGAGGTTCCAATCTATCTTCGGACTCCTAACTGAACTTTATTATTATTATTATTATTATTATTATTATTATTATTATTATTATTATACATCATGACGGCTGACATCGTACATATCACCAAGGACAGCGCGACATCGATGATAATGTACGCTGATGACATGGTACTGGGATCGCCTAACAAAGAGGAACTTCAATGTACACTCACCAAACTCGAGAAATGGGCTGACAAAAACTGCCTGCAAATAAATAATCAAAAGACTAAGCAGATGACCTTCAGGAAGGGTGAAAAGCCCAACGCAAATGACAGATTAACTCTTCTCAGCGAGCCACTACTGGGTGTTCAGTTCAAAGTGTGTCATGGCTCGCTGTATGCCGTCATGTGGCTAGCCGATGAGCCTAGACAATTCAATCTTTCTACACTTCCGCACAGGTGTATGGCCTATGAGGCAGAAAATTTGCCTAGCAAGTACGGCGTTCATTCTGAAGAGTACGTACCGATACGTACGGTAACGCCGGTAGTGGCAGGAATGTGAACTGTTTCTAAATACGTACTGTCGGGATATGGGGAGAGGGTTAAGACGATTACTTACGTATTTGTTGACATTAACTTCGACGGTCAACATGGACACGGAGCATTTGATTTGTGTTGTGGAATGTTACCGTACGCAACGATGATAACAAATACCCTGCGTACGACTTGCCGGCGCAAAACACAGTTCGAAAGAGGTTATGGTAGCACACAGACCGTACAGACCGCCATCTGTTGCTACGACGTTCAAGTTATACCGTACACGTTCTCAAGTTCAGATTGAAGAACGCCTTAAATAATAGGCAACTTCTCTAACATATAAGCTGAAACTCGCTTCAAATCGGTGACCCAACAACAGTGACGTCATGACACACTTTGAAATGAACACCCAGTAGAAGTCGTATCGCAATTCTCCTACCTCGGCATCACCCTGCAAACAACCGTAAAATTCTTCAGAATACACGTACAAAAAGTGTCAGCAGCAATATACAGCATCAACCACCTCCAGCAACTATCAACAGAACCAGCAATGACGCTTTTCAAGAAAGTCATAACCCCCATAGCAACATATGGAATGGACATAATTTGGGACAAACTTACAAGCAGAGACATGGCACTAATACTGGGTGTTCAGTTCAAAATGTGTCTTGGCTCGCTGTATGCCGTCTTGTGGCTAGCTGATGAGCCTAGAGAATTCAATCTTCCTACACTTCCGCAGCTCAGGTTTATAATCTAAGAGGCAGAGAAGTTGGCTAGCAAGTACGGCGTTCATTCTGAAGAGTACGTGCCGATACGTACGGTAACGCCGGTAGTGGCAGGAATGTGAACTGTTTGGAAATACGTACTGTCGGGATATGGGGAGAGGGTTAAGACGATTACTTACGTATTTTTTGACATTAACTTGGACGGTCAACATGGACACGGAGCATTTGATTTGTGTTGTGGAATGTTGCCGTACGCAACCGATGATAACAAATACCCTGCGTACGACTTGCCGGCGCAAAACACAGTTCGAAAGAGGTTATGGTAGCACACAGACCGTACAGACCGCCATCTGTTGCTACGACGTTCAAGTTATACCGTACACGTTCTCAAGTTCAGATTGAAGAACGCCTTAAATAATAGGCAACTTCTCTAACATATAAGCTGAAACTCGCTTCAAATCGGTGACCCAACAACAGTGACGTCATGACACACTTTGAAATGAACACCCAGTAGAAGTCGTATCGCAATTCTCCTACCTAGGCATCACCTTGCAAACAACCATAAAATTCTTCAGAATACACGTACAACAAAAAGTGTCAGCAGCAATATACAGCATCAACCACCTCCAGCAACTATCAACAGAAATAGCAATGACGCTTTTCAAGACAGTCATAATCCCCATAGCAACATATGGAATGGACATAATTTGGGACAAACTTACAAGCAGAGACATGGCACTAATAGCAACAGTGAAAGCACGCTTCATGAAAAGAGTGCTAGGAGTTGAAAAACGGCACCATCGAGAATGACGTATGCCCTAATGAGAGAGACCTTCTTCATCGGAGGCATTAGACGACAACTACTACTACTACCGAGCATCAGCGCATATGCGACTACGCTCCAAGGACTACAGGAGAAGAGGAAAGACGTCCGCAGCGAATTCTACACAACTGAGAGTGGACACGACCCAACTACGAGATGAGGCACATCCTAACACGATACGCAATCCATGGTTTTCATCACAAGGTATGCAGCACCAAGAGTTTCCATGAGCCGAACCAAGAATGCGTGTGTGAATTGTTCCAGAACCCATGTCAACGACACCACGTCGAAAAGTGCGCTGAAAGACGTTAATTGCTTAATAAGTTTTGCTCAGACTAATTAAGTCAGCTTATGCATATTTGTGCGCATTTATTCTCATTCATTATTATTATTATTATTATTATTATTATTATTATTATTATCTATACTAATAATAAATCTGTAGCCGAAATTGCTATGGTAATTTTCGATTTTCCAAAAATAATTGGTCCTAACATATATAATTAACCACCCTGAAACTGAAAATAGCTTTTTTGAAATTTTTGTTTGTTTGTATGTCTGTCTGTCTGTCTGTCTGTATGTTTGTTACCTTTTCACGCGATAATGGCTGAACGGATTTCAATGAAAATTTGAATATAAATTAAGTTCGTCGTAACTTAGATTTTAGGCTATATGGCATTCAAAATACATTATTTAAAAGGGGGGTTATAAGGGGGCCTGAATTAAATAAATCGAAATATCTCGCTTATTATTGATTTTTGTGAAAAATGTTACATAACAAAAGTTTCTTTAAAAATAATTTGCGATACGTTTTATTCCTTGCAACATTTTGATAGGACTGATATTTAATGAGATAAATGAGTTTTAAAATTAAAATAACTGCCATCTAAGGCCGTGTAATGAATTAAAAAACAAATGAGTTCGTGTATAAGGGGACGTGGACAGCAACAATCGAAAGCTATGAAAGATAGCCTACAGAGAATGTTTCTTTGTTTGTATGAAGTAATATCGGAAACTATATTAACCGATTTGTATAATTAATTATTATTTCACCATTGGAAAATGTAGTTTCTCTAGATGGACATAATGCTATAATGTTATTACAGTAACTTCTGATATAATATAATATAATTTAAGTTATATGAAGGGTTCACAACCATAGTGGGCCAAACGCTATTTACTGAATACGTAGAAAACAAGGGTTAAAATTAAGTTATTACCATAATTCAATGGAAACCTATAACAAGTAAAATAAAATATACACATTAAATCTAAATGATGTCAATCTTCATTAAAGTATGGTTGCATGTAAAAAAATTAAGAAACATGTTAAAGGAATTGTCATTGCACCAAATGAGTGTCTCTGGACCAAAATGATCGCATTTTAATTATTTGGATGCAATTTAAATTAAGTAATATAATAAACGATTTATCCTTCTATCAAACACGAATGTTCCCTGGATCAAACGTCCTATTTTAATTATGTAATTACTTTATTTTTATTTCTATCGGGTGCAGCGGAGCGCATGGGTACGGCTAGTTATTAAATATATTGAAGGAGATTTTATTTCGCTGCCTACTTCTGCGATGCCCGAGTATTAACTCTGACTACAATATTGAGTTTGGAAGTTCTCCTGGCCACGCTGACGCCGGCGCCGATCCTGCAATATCCTGGCAACGTGCGCAGTGTAGTTCGATTCGATAATGGCCTGTTCAATTGGCTTTCACAGAATGTATTGGCTTAATGGATTAGATTATTAATGCACGAAAGGTGTCTGATTCGAACGCGAAAATGTAGCAGGAAGGAAACTCAATAATCATCTAATATTCCATTAACTACCGACCGCTGACTATTTTAATCATTCCTGTTTAGTAAATGGAAATCGAGTCCAGTGAGACCTCGTTCGCCGTTTGAAAATAATTAACATGTGCCCCGTGAATCATATCGTTCGCTCTCCGCTTTTTAAGTCTCATGTACTCATTTCGTCATAATATTGGTCATCCTCATCGCCGTTATCACCACAGCTGTAATATTCATCACCACACTTGGCATCAGACATCGTTAACATCCGCATAATATTCCTTTCCCAAACTCTTCTCGAGATTCACTATAAAATCAAGCATATCCGAAACATTAGAAACTGTAGGCCTATTTTTTGGAAAATAACGCTAACTTTTCGTCTTACAGAGAGACGTAGGGGAAAATGCAGTCAATTACTGTACAATAGTAGCCTATATTACGATAAGAGGTTCGGAAGTGTTTTTTTTTTTTTACAAAATCGAGAAAAAGTTTGAAAAATTCGATCAGCTTGTTTGTTTCAATTTCCAAGCCTTCGTAATGCACTTCTCAAACATGAATAATGAAAGTTCATATTTTTAAAATTGCAAATAAAATAATATATTTTACATTGAAAATTTAGAGCAATATTATTCCAAAGCCTTCTCAAAACTGCACTATAATGGTAACTAAGCAACGGTAAATGCACTATAATGAGTATTTCAGTATAGTTTTATGTTATGAAGATGGTTTCCATCCAAAGAATGGATGAAGATCGTATACCACAAATCTATCTATACTAATAATAAATCTGTAGCCGAAATTTTTCTGGTAATTTTTGATTTTCCAAAAATAATTGGTCCTAACATATATAATTAACCACCCTGAAACCGAAAATCGCTTTTTTGAAATTTTTGTTTGTATGTCTGTCTGTATGTTTGTTACCTTTTCACGCGATAATGGCTGAACCGATTTCGATGAAAATTGGAATATAAATTAAGTTCGTTGTAACTTAGATTATAGGCTATATGGCATTCAAAATACTTTATTTAAAAGGGGGGTTATAAGGGGGCCTGAATTAAATAAATCGAAATATCTCGCTTATTATTGATTTTCATGAAAAATATTACATAACAAACGTTTCTTTAAAAATAATTTCCGATAAGTTTTTTCCACGCAAAAGTTTGATAGGACTGATATTTAATGAGATAAATGAGTTTTAAAATTAAAATAACTGCCATCTAAGGCGGTGTATTGAAATAAAAACAAATGACTTCGTCTGTAAGGGGCCTTGGACACAACAATCGAAAGCTATGAAACATAGCCTACAGACAATGTTTCTGTGCTTGTATGAAGTAATATCGGAAGCTAAATTAACCGATTTGTATAATTAATTATTATTTCATCATTGGAAAGTGTAGTTTCTCTGGATGGACATAATGCTACAATGTTATTACAGTAACTTTTGAGTGAATTGAGGACAGGTAAGATTAAAATAGCTTCTTATGCACAGAAAACTTGATAGGTTATTCTATATATTTATTTCCCATATTTCTTATAATAATGTTTATGAACATATTCATTTTTATTTCAGAAAATTAACGAATAACGAGAGTGTATTGATTTAGTATGCAGTAATAGTACGTTAGCTTAGCAATCCATTATTTTATAATTCAAATTTTAACTATGCTCAATTGAATCGTGTTAAAATACATAAAATATATATGCAATAAATGCAATGCAAAAAATTGGGTAATGAGCCAAGCAGATTATGTTGCGCTGTTGTAAAAGTTGTTCCTCCTGAGATCCAAGAGCTCCCACAACAAATTAAAAACTTTCTAATTCGAGTACATCCGTTATCAACACACTTTTTCATAATATAATATAATATAATGTAATATAATATAATATAATATAATATAATATAATATAATATAATATAATATAATATAATATAATATAATATAATATAATATAATATAAACATAATAATAAATCTGTAGCCAAAATTTTTCTGTTAATTTTCGCTTTTCCAAAAATAATTGGTAATAATAATAATTAAGAAACATGTTAAAGGAATTGTCATTGCACCAAATGAGTGGTCTCTGGATCAAAATGATAGCATTTTAATATTTTAAATACAATTTAAATTAAGTAACATATTAAACGATTTATCCTTCTATCAAACACGAATGTTCCCTGGATCAAATGTCTTATTTTAATTATGTAATTACTTTATATTTATTTCTAACGGGTGCAGCGGAGCGCACGGGTACGGCTAGTAATAAATAAGTATAAACCTGTAGGTAGAAGAAATGAATCATATAGATTCAAAATCCCTTATATCCTCTTTCACAAATTGAAGGATTTTGAAAGTAAATGGTTTCAAATAGAGGGAATTTTCAATCTTACAGTGACTTTTAACGAACCTTTTGCTTTAAATTTAGTGGCTTTATGAATTCAAACTCTATAAATCATTATAATTCATTCTTAGCAAACAATATGTGGTCATAACTCAATTATTAACAAAATGGTCTTTAGTGGGATTTGAATCTAGAGGATTCAAATGTCGGCAGGTCACGGATGAGATGGTCGGATCAGTTTTCTTGAAGACGGGACGAGCCACAAGGCTTATGCCGTGATGATGATGATGATGATGATGATGATGATGATGATGATGAAGATGGTTTCCCTAGCAACAAGTTTCTGTGTGGGAATTCTAATTTTCATGGCCTAACAACAACAGCTAAAAATACAGCAAAAAACACGATCGTAAAAAATATATAATATTAACATTAACTCATTTTTAATTGCAGGAAGTTTCAATTTTGCATGCACATTTTAGTATGTCTATGTAATATATATTATTTTAATGTACCGGAGTAAAGATATGCGTAAATCACTTCGTGATTTAAGACGGCGCTTATTCCGTCGGATCCCGGCCAACTAGTCACTCATAACAAGTGCACCTCAGCACATGTGTGGACTTCAGTCCTACGTTCATAGACATCTATGACGTACTGCAGAGGGCAGCCACTAGAGGGAACCCAAGAGTTGGAACTTAAACTGAGACGATTCTGTCCGACGCCGGGGTGGGTATCCGGTGTGGCTTAGTGGATAAAGCATCACATGTAGAGCTGAAAACCCGGGTTCAAATCCCGGCGGCGGAGAGAATTTTTCTCCGTTCCATTACTCTTTCATCGTATGTCTATGTATGTTATACTGAATTTTTTCAGATCACTCTTTAATCACATAAGGTACTTTTAAGATTACTAGATTTTTAATACACTTAATAGAGTTTTTGTCCAGCTTGTTACCATTCATTGTGAATGGTGTCAGCTGACTGATGTTCTACGCATGCGCCACTTTCCCGTAACGATAAACTAACGCGGTTTTGGCCCGTGGACGTAAGGTTAATGGTACATCTGTCAAAAGAAAAAAAGTGGCCGCTATCTAGATACTAAGTTCCCTTCGGGTATCTCCGCTACAATTCGGAAACAGGCGATGTTATATGTTGTTGGACCACGATGTCTGCTACATACAGTTATAATTAAAGTACTGAGTGTTCAGTTCAAAGTGTGTCATGGCTCGCTGTATGCCGACATGTGGCTAGCCGATGAGCCTAGAGAATTCAATCTTCCTCCACTTCCGCAGAGGTGTATAACCTGTGAGGTAGAGAAGTTGCCTAGCAAGTACGGCGTTCATTCTGAAGAGTACGTACCGATACGTACGGTAACGCCGGTAGTGGCTGGTCTGTGAACTGTTTGGAAATACGTACTGTCGGGATATGGGGAGAGAGTTAAGACGATTACTTACGTATTTGTTTACATTAACTTCGACGGTCAACATGGACACGAAGCATTTGATTTGTGTTGTGGAATGTTACCGTACGCAACCGATGATAACAAATACCCTGCGTACGACTTGCCGGCGCAAAACACAGTTCGAAAGAGGTTATGGTAGCACACAGACCGTACAGACCGCCATCTGTTGCTACGACGTTCAAGTTATACCGTACACGTTCTCAAGTTCAGATTGAAGAACGCCTTAAATAATAGGCAACTTCTCTAACATATAAGCTGAAACTCGCTTCAAATCGGTGACCCAACAACAGTGACGTCATGACAGACTTTGAAATGAACATCCAGTATTCCACGTGTTACACTATAGAGCAGAGATGTCAAAGCGCCTGCACTTCGTGCTCATACTACAAGCAATACAAATCAAACAAGGTTCACGTTTAGGAAGATAAAGTACAACCGTCGCTCTTAAGGAAATGTTATGCGGGTTCTTAAGAGCACGCAGTGCAGGCGTTTTGACAGTCCTGCTATAGCGTAATGGTAACGTTCCGGGTTGGTATTTGTGAGGTCGAGGTCGTGCGTTAGAACACCACCCAGTACTTTTTATGGTTTTTTTCCCCTTTGTTTTTAAGAATGAGAGAAAAGATAACTGTTGCTGTCTCTTTTATGACTGTTCTAGTAGGCCTAATTAACATAACGTTCAGGAATGCATTATGCCATGACTTTATCATTATTTATTATGACATTATGGCTGCAAATGGAAAGAAAGAAAGAAAAACTTTATACTGAACAAAACTATCTTTATGGCATAAACAAAAGAAGCATACTGGCGTCTGTCTAGAAAATTCAAACAATTAAAAGATAAAAAACCAAACCAAAAGCCACGATTCAATATTTAGTCCATCTCCCTCCAATCTCGATCACATTTTGCAGTCGAGTGTACATGTCCTGGACGAGCTTCTACAAATCATCAGGACGTCCTGGAGGGGGATTGGACCAATTTTTCTGCATATTACTATGTTTCTTCACTTGTGTCCCCTTGGTTCAGTTGGAAGAACGTCTGAATTCAGATGTCAACGTTTCAAGCTCAAATCCTCGTCGTTCCTTTAGATTTTATTGTACTACAGGATAGTATAATATAATATAAGAAGAAAAAACTAACATTAGTATTATGCAACTGGACTTTTTCAAAATCTAACATTAAATTTATGTTATTTATATTGCTAGGGAACAAAACAATATAAATGATAACTTGAATATTATTTATATTGCTAAATAACGATATAGAATATAAATGATAACTTGAATATTATTTATAACGCTGAAGAACTATAACTGAATATATAAATCTTTGATGGGCGATCATAAGAGTACAAGTCAATTTTTGGCGAAATTGAGATATGTACAGTTTTGTCATCATCAGCTCGATATCTATGTCTGGTAAAAAGAGAACAAGTCAAAACCTGCTGTAGAACGCCGCATTCTCTGATGCACATAACAGTATCTTCAAAATCATGTACGATGTTAAACAGTTTTTTTGCTCTCCTGTAAAATAAGGTTTTTTGACTTGTACTCTTATGATCGCCCATCAAAGAAATGATAACTTGAATATTATTTATATCGCTAAAGAACGATAATAGAATATAAATGATAACTTGAATATTATTTATAATGCTAAAGAAATATAACACAATATAAATGATAACTTGAATATTATTTATATCGCTAAAGAACGATAACAGAATATAAATTATAACTTGAATATTATTTATAATGCTAAAGAAATATAACAGAATATAAATGATAACTTGAATATTATTTATATCGCTAAAGAACGATAACAGAATATAAATGATAATTTGAATATTATTTATAATGCTAAAGAAATATAACAGAATATAAATGATAACTTGAATATTATTTATATCGCTAAAGAACGATAACAGAATATAAATGATAACTTGAATATTATTTATAATGCTAAAGAAATATAACAGAATATAAATGATAACTTGAATATTATTTATATCGCTAAAGAACGATAACAGAATATAAATGATAACTTGAATATTATTTATAATGCTAAAGAACGATAACAGAATATAAATGATAACTTGAATATTATTTATAATGCTAAAGAAATATAACAGAATATAAATGATAACTTGAATATTATTTATATCGCTAAAGAACGATAACAGAATATAAATGATAACTTGAATATTATTTATATCGCTAAAGAACGATAACAATATAAATGATAACTTGAATATTAGTTATCTAGGACTAGGATTTTGATGACCTATAAATCATGAAAAAATGTCCTAAAAATAATGCATTTATGAACTAAAATTTTTTCAAAAATGTCCTTAAAATGCCCTAAAAATTGATTTTACTTAATTGGCTTAGTAGGAATATTAATATTTAGACTATTAATTAAATTAAATTCTAGTACCAACATTCAAATTTATTTAATTTTACATATTTTTTTCTAAGTAGTACACTTTAATTAATTATTTTACCTGATGTAGTTCCATGTAGTCCGCCACAAGGCCACTCTTATCCGGAACTAGCAGGTACAGAGGAGTCCATATTGAAGGGGTGGTTGAACTGATGCATTACGTACGTTGGGGTGTACTACTTAAAATGGCAATATTTTTGTAGAAAAATGATTAAAATAATATACAAAATAATGGGTATTAATGGACAAAATATCAAAGGAAATAAATAATAGTTTACATTAATAATGGAAAGATTTATGGCCAAAATTAAATAAAAATACCCCAAAAATGACCGAATAAAACAAAAAAAAATGCTCTTATGAGTTGTAAGAGGTAAAAAATGCAAAAAAATGCCTTAACAAATATGTTTTAAAACACTCAGTTTATCACATAACATATAAATACTAAAGCAGCAATGTTTCTGGCTTACTAGAAAATCAAAATCCTAGCCCTATTTATAACGCTAAAGAACTACAACAGAATATAAATGCTAACTTGAATATTATTTATATCGCTGAAGAACGATAGCAGAATACAAATGATAACATTAATATTATTTATATCGCTAAAGAATAACAAAATAAAATGATAACTTGAACAAGGCTAGGACTCACAACCTTCGAACCATTAAGCGAGCACTCTAACCGTTACTCTATGAAACGTAGATATTGAATGACTCTATAGTTCCGTAACTGCTTCTACAAGCGCGAGCATCGTGTAACATCACCTTGATCCGAAATGGACTTAGAAAATATTCGCTGTTGACAGCTGTACATTTACTATAACATACTAAACGTTGGTCGCTTAGTTTGACCAGACAGTTACACGTATAAGAAAGACGTGTATACACCGATGGTGTGCTCTCCTTTCACAATCTGTAAATAGTGTTTCTCTCTATTGCTAATAAGTAGACTTCGTTGAATTGCCACACGCAGCATGCAATCAGGTTGCCGATGTACGGTAGTATAGAGGAGGTGAGCGACCGCCCGTTCTCGTAGTATAAGCAGTTCATGTTAAGAGTTGTGACCGGTCCAAATAGATAGAGCAGCTACAGCTAATGTATACCTATGTAAGCACCTGTTTTTGCATTACTGTGGTTGGAATAGTCAAAGCTTAACATTTTCTCAGTGCAGACAAGAATTCAATCAAACATACTACAGTGAGAATGTTGCTGTTCCAAATAGTTACCCCTGGAATACCCTTACCCCCGCAGCCAGTCTTGACCCGTTGGAAAACGTGGTTGGATGCTGTTAATTATTATGCAAAATATTACGGCAAAGTAATGGAGGTAATTGATGCATTGGATAGCATAGACAGTTCCGCTGTTGCAGCTGTAAAATCTTTGTCTTCTGAACAGCTATTGGAAGATATTCTGTTCGTTGATTCTAATTTTAAAATCGTGTCCAAAAGCATCACCCTGTTAGAATCGTCTAAACTACAACTCTCAGAAGCCCTTAATATAGTGGATAAAGTATCACAAACCGTTATCCAAAATAACAATTCACTAATTTAAAAAAAAGTGAAATCTACGTTGAGAAACATTATTGCTATAAATTCTGCCTATTCACAACTTCGTATTATAAATGATGTACTATCAGGTCATGGCAAGACGTCTGAAGTTGGTGTACTAAAAAGTAGTGACTTCCCGTTCTTCAAATATGCACCTATTACATCGTGTGATGTTGAACGTACATTTTCCCAATATAAAAACTGTTTGAGTGACTATCGGAGGAGATTACTTTGCAGTCGCTCAAAATGTACGTAACTCTTCACTGCAATGCACATATTCAAGGATGATGTGAGTATTTTACATTAAATTTAAAGAGTTAATATATCTCACTACAAAATAATTGTGTATTTACATGTTTAGACGTTTCCTATTTCAATGATCATTCATTATATTTCTTAAATGCAGGATACAGGTTTTATTGTAACCGCAGTATACTGCTCAGTGTTTACATACTCCATCCGTTGCACGCCCCCTTCTCATACAGTCTATACCGCGTGCGTAGTAAACCTTACGAATCTCGTGGCAATTCCACGAAGTCTAGTAATAAGCTTACAATTTTAGTGATGTTCAATTTCTAATCTTCATTTTCTTAATCTCTTCTTACTAGTAAACATTAACTGAAAATGAAGTACTGTACATTCATTAATCATATTTACACACGTACCGAACACGTCTACTGAACGAGTTTCCTCTTCTGTTATTTCTATTGATTTTTAAACCAGGATCTCTCCGTTGCTTCCAGCTGTTATTTGATAACATTCACTTTCGTGCGTTGTGACTGGATAATGTTTCGGTCATTGATACCGAAGCGAGGAATTGGATTGCGTTTTAGAGTTAGAAATCCTATAATATGTCTGCCGCATTGGCGGTGTTATTTCTGTTTTTATTTCATTGTAGTTGGACTTCCATACTTCTGGTTTAGGTTACTTATACCAGCATTAAATTTCATATGCAATTCCGATCATATTTGCGGTGAAACGGCCTGCGTTGTATAGTCCATTACCTATGCATTTAAAAGAACCACGAAACGCTATATATTACCTTTACTTTATAGGTGCTCGTGTGGTCCACTGCATCACAGATAAAGGTAATATAAACTGAAAAATAAAGACAGAATCTAAAAGTTATTTTGGGAAGCCATACGATACACAAATTCGATCACACGCATCTCTTAGATAAACACACATTGTTGTTCTTATCCACTCCTATATATTACGAAGCTGAAGGACTATAGGCTACACCAGAGCCATCTTCAGTTACAAGCCGGAGCATACGTAGGTTTGGCAACGCTGAGTGGAGGCGGGCGGAGACGAAATAAAGGCATGACGTTTGACGTTTTAGTGCTTTGATTTCGTTGTCACATGTATATTTTCGACATTAATTGATACAAAACTAAGTGCATATGATCAAGATTCAGTGTATTGATGTGCGTAATTTATTACGGAAAATGCGAAATGTTATTTTATTTGAGTTTCAGAATACCGCATAAGCACTTGCATACAGCCACTTATAACTTAAAAAAATTAAAAGCATACGTGTTTTTTATTGATGGTACAAGGGAAAATAAATAATTACTTAAAGAAATGTTACTTGTACCAAAAATAAATAAATTAACGACGTACTTTCGCACTACCCTATTCCAATCAATTAACCATTACGTGGCTAGTAAATTGACAATGTTTTGCCGCTTTATGTTGTTTTACCTCCGACGTGAAAGGTCTAGGTTATCATATACATTTTAATAATTTCATGTGATTATCTGTCGTGCTTTCCTATAAATATTTCAGATGCCCAGGAAGCCAGTTTTAGTTTGAACCTCGCCAGTCACCATAACAATACTGTTATCCTAAATTATTTTCTAAAATATAATTTTAAATAGGCCTAGGCCAAGCATAAAGATCTATGAAAAAATGAAGAAACATATCTTCAACAGTAATCTCACGTGAGGTTTTGATTTATCTAGAGAAAATCAAAACTCGAGTGGGATTTAATTGACTATTACACGATTAGAAGAAAGTATATAAAGATTATAAGAAACAAAGTACTCCAATACAATAAAATATTAATTGACTTACGAAAATAAACCTGTCTTCAAATGTATTATTGCACCATTACGCTAGATGGCAGTTGTGCCGACTATGGAATCTTCATTGAACCCTGTAGACGGTTACTAGTCAAGAAAGCTTTGTTTATTCACTTTCATTTTTATTAAGACAGTTGCATTCCACTTCAATTATCCGAATCCCAGTAATCAACGTCACTTGACAGATGATTTTCAATAAATCTTAATATTAAACAATCTCTGATACGTGACTATCCATAATATCATATAGCAGAAGCTATAACATAACCTAACTAATATACACAAGTGTTAGAAAAGTTTTAATTAACGACGACGACATAAAAAATAAACACGAATAATTTTAAAAGGAATAATTATTGAATGTATAATTTTCAAATTTGAATGTGGTTGGGGGTTCAATTGATGTTATATTGGACGTGTGCGTAATAGAAGTGGAACTCGTTGATTTAGGCCTACATGGTGTATTCAACCTATTCAGGATTTCCGAATGGTGCTCTTCATTTATTTGTAAATCGGATTTCAGAAGATGAATAGGTATGATCAGTGATTTTTATTAATTCTTGTTCTTGAATGCCAATGCGAGTAATATTTGAAAATGCTGTGCATCGACTGGAGTGGTTTGTAATTGTATATATATTTTTGACGTCCAGACCAGCGCAGCTTCAAATGTTGGCAAACAAAGAAACAAATGCTAGGGACGCGATAAAATTAAACAAATGCTAGGGACGCGATAAAATTAAACAAATGCTAGGGACGCGATAAAATTGTGCGATAAGCAGCCATGATTGGTTGAAATACGTCCTTTCGTACCGTTTTATTGGTCAAAAGTAGTATGACGTAGTAAGAGTGTAATAGTCAATATAATACGTAACAAAAGACATCATTATCTATTAAGTATGTGCCAATTAGCGTAAACTTGGTGAACTTTAAATCCTGTAAATACGAAGTGAAAAGAAACATGTTTATAACTAATTTATTACAAAAGAAATAATATTAATAAACAAACCTTCAAAACCAACAAAGTGAGTGTATGCATCTACAAATGTACACAGTTCTGACGTATAGCAGGCATTCCGAATCTTCAACAAAACTGCAACATTTATGGGATCATAGAACAACAGTTCACAATGAACTTGAAAATCAACGGCGTAGCTTTATTGATATAGCAGGAGAGACCCAACAATTTGGCTAGAATTCTGACACACCACAAACCACAAGTAAGACTATAAAAATGTAGTTTCCACAATATTTGATATTTAGAAGAATTGTTCAATCATTTTTCATTAATAATAACCGTAAAAATTGCCAAAGACTGCAGCCATATTTTTATTTATTGTCTTGTTTTTATCGCCAACACGCACTTAGTTTATAATACATCAACAATTAACGTTTGGTACGACCTCAAACATAATTCCAACGACACACACACGTGTTCTGGATAGTAGGCCTCCGTTTGACAGTTAATTACAGTGTTGCCGACGTATGGCTCCGGCTAGTAACTGAAAAAGGCTCTGGCTACACCTTTTCATGCGACTTAGTTCATGGCTTTGGTCGCGGTTTTTAGCCTCCCGGAACAACACCAGCCATTCGTGCATAAGCAGTGTTGCCTAGTTGCAATATTAACATTCAGTCGCTGTTAGTTATTTCAAGTTAAATACTATATGCGCCCCGACAAAATGTTGTAGCCATGAAGATTAGAAGTATGAACCTAGTTGTGTGAAAAGCATAATAATAATAATAATAATAATAATAATAATAATAATAATAATAATAATAATAATAATAATAATAATAATAATAATCCGCGGCATGACAACCCTTGTAAGTTCAATGGCGATAATCTGGAATTAATCCCACGTACACATGCCTCACTAGAAGGGAACGATCATCCAACTAGTACGAAGGTAACGTGTGGTCATCACGATGATCACTTAGCCTCTGTAGCCAGTTTTCGAAACCAGATTTCGTCACTTATCGTAGCTCCGCAAATTCATCACGATGCTGGGTGGGCAAACATTGTTGATCACTCTCAAGGACGAAATCTTGTTCACCTGCAGAGTCAACCTCACTAACCTGATCCTCCGTCCACTCAGGCACTGTCTCGTCAAAAAAAAAAAATAATGTTGGCGAAAGCCACGTGTTTTGTACATTTTGAAAAATGTGATATTGATTTTTATAACACACGTAGCTCCTGGTATCTCTCAACTGTTGCATGAACAACATTAGTCCAGGACTGATGTTTATGCAAAAACCATGAAAATGAATGTGTAAGCTAATCCATTTGAAATAGGACTCATGATGTTTACGCATTAAGACATAAATCTATTTATCAATTTCGATAAAAATTAGGCTCATGTTGTTTATGTAACTATGGATTCAAATGAAGACATTATTACAAAAGCAGCCCTAGTCATTTTTAATGAAATTGAGTTAAAGACATATTTTCTACTATTTCAAATGTTTATAGGCTCCAAAAATGACACATATCAGATGCAATAACCACAAGGATAAACATCAGTTGTATGGTAACAGGTAACATGTGTTGTTCTATTTATTTTTATTGTTCTCCTGAAAAATAGCAATTTTGACAAGGGTTGTCTTTGTAATAATGTATTCAAATGCACTCTAGATTTTGAACATTCTTTTGTTACTAAGTTCAAACAAACTGCTCTATCACCTCTGCTTTTTAACTTCGCTCTAGAGTATGCCATTAGGAAAGTCCAGGATAACAGAAAGGGTTTGGAATTGAACGGGTTACATCAGCTGCTTGTCTATGCGAATGACGTGAATATGTTAGGAGAAAATCCACAAACGATTAAGGAAAACACGGGAATTTTACTGGAAGCAACTAAAGAGATAGGTTTGGAAGTAAATCCCGAAAAGATAAAGTATATGATTATGTCTCGTGACGAGAATATTGTACGAAATGGAAATATAAAAATTGGAGATTTATCCTTCGAAGAGGTGGAGAAGTTCAAATATCTGGGAGCAACAGTAACAAATATAAATGATACTAGGGAGGAAATTAAACGCAGAATAAATATGGGAAATGCCTGTTATTATTCGGTTGAGAAGCTTTTATCATCCAGTCTGCTGTCAAAAAAATCTGAAAGTTAGAAGTTATAAATGAGTTATATTACCGGTTGTTCTTTATGGTTGTGAAATTTGGAATCTCACTTTGAGAGAGGAAGATAGGTAAAGAGTGTTTGAGAATAAGGTTCTTAGGAAAATATTTGGGGCTAAGAGGGATGAAGTTACAGGAGAATGGAGAAAGTTATACAACACACACACCTGACATAATTAGGAACATTAAATCCAGACGTTTGAGATGGGCAGGGCATGTAGCACGTATGGGCGAATCCAGAAATGCATATAGTGTTAGTTGGGAGGCCGGAGGGAAAAAGAACTTTAGGGAAGCCGAGAGGTAGATGGGAAGATAATATTAAAATGGATTTGAGGGAGGTGGGATATGATGATAGAGAATGGATTAATCTTGCTCAGGATAGGAACCAATGGCGGGCTTATGGGAGGGAGGCAATGAACCTCCGAGATCCTTAAAAGCCAGTAAGGAAGTTGAAAGAAACGGAAAAGAGGAAAATGAGCAGACAAAAAGAGGAAAGGGGGAAAGAATATTAATTAATGTAAAATATACGAAGAGAAGACGATTAAGAAATAGGGATTTAAAAAATGTAAGGATATGGAAGCAAAAGGAAATGCAATTATTAAACCGTTTCCATATAAATTTAGTAAGAGAAACCGAAAACGTATATTGAGTCAG
Organism: Periplaneta americana; assembly: GCF_040183065.1. Lineage (NCBI taxonomy): Eukaryota > Metazoa > Arthropoda > Insecta > Blattodea > Blattidae > Periplaneta > Periplaneta americana. Next base: position 215,310,304 of record NC_091117.1, on the reverse strand, counting down.
TAATATTAAATTTTCCGCATCGACTTTAATATTGGAGAGTGCTTATACCATTTAGCGTCAGTCATGACTGGAGAATTTTGGAACCTTCAGTTACATAAGGTCTGGAATATCAGTCGACATCTAAAAAAAAAAGCAACATACAAGTATTAGTTTTAAGTGCATGGCGTCGGGCTCGAAATGTGACACATGTGGTGATTGGGGACGACGTGAGGACGGGGCAACCCAACCCCCCAACTTAACACTTCGCCTCCTGGTGTCAGGGTCGAATGAAAGCCCGTGGAGCGGTTAGCCTGCCACGGCTAAAACAGGCATCTGTGGCTTCAATTCCAGCCCATCTCGCGTTAATATCCTCCATTAGCCCTACGCACATCACCCCCCTTCAACCCCACCAACCCCCTTGCCTGTCGCTATCCGATAAGCCACCGTTTCGTTACTCCTGCCAAACCAGCAGTCCGCACTACAAGACCTAATAAAAACCTATCAAATTAGCTATGACACAGGACTCCCTTCCCGCTCGGTAGAGACGCTACCCTGCAAAAACCCCCTTCGTCGTATAAAACTGATAGCATTCGGTATAAATATGAACTGGTGGAAACCGCTCGCCGTTAGTGTTTTGTCCATTATGTGCATCTGCCTTTTTAATATTGCGTAGTTGGAATAAAAAAGCACCCAGATAAAATTGTTTTAATCGTTCGTGCATGTGCGTCATAACGATCTATTGTATGAGATACTCCCTTTACAATATTCTAGAATATATGTATTTGCATTACGTTCCTAGTAATAAAACCACAGAATCAATTTTAGAATTAAAAAAACTGCTATTAAAATAAAACACAGCCTACGTAGACGGAATGACAACTAGTGTACATGTGAGGAAACTCGTTTAAATTTTATTATTTATTTTTGACTGATAGCTTCCAGGGCATTTCGTTAACTGATATTTATCAGCACTATTTTTACAACGGTCCTTACAGCTTCGTACATTTCGCAAACAGTCAGCAGCCTATATCTACAAAGTGGGTCAAAAGTCGCTTTCCTCAATATTTGTTCTTAGGTTTCATACTTGTACACTAGAGATGAACAAATCTAACTGCCGCTCTCGCCCACTGTGTTCGTTGCATTCGTCTTTCGAGTCTCGTCTCGTCATTCTCGTGCGCTTCGAGTCTCGCTCATCATTCTCGAAATAGCATTTCGTAGGCGTGGAAAGATTTCGTAACTTTGAATAATATATATATATATATATATATATATATATATTGTGAATTTTTATTAGTAACAACAATGTAATTTATTCGCCACAACAATAATTCCTTTCTACAATTCGCCTTAAACGCTCTCGTCAACAATTGGATTTTCACTTAACACAGTATTCGTTATAGCACTCCACCGACGACAATGACAATTTACTTGGACTACTACGCACAACAATGAACTATTAATCTTAACTAATATTTACAAAGCACTATTTACAAATCAGAACTATCAGTTCTCAGTTCACAGTTCTTCTATCTCAGTCACTCGAGTTCACAGTATCTCGAACCACAGACCTTCAGAGACTGTTCACTGTACTCGAACTCGGGTCCCTCCAACTGCGGTCCACTGCACTCGAACTCAGGTCCCTCCAACTGCAGTCCACTGCACTCGAACTCAGGCCTTCGGCTGCTGACGCAGTTGCGGACGCACACTCGAGTCGAACTCCGGTACACAAGACTGGCTTCCTTGCTCTGGCTTTCTCACTGACTGAATAACTGAAAACTCTGAAAACTGCTGTCGTTCCTTCGCGTCCGTAATTTATAACCACAGCGACGTAGCCTCGAAAGTTCGAATTCGCGAGTCTTCCATTTCGACGGATTTCTCGGCCTCTCTAGGCAAGCAGAAGATGCGCGCGCAAACTCTCTCCACTCTCTCGCCGCGTTGGCCCTCTCCCCTCTCAGCCGAGCGCCATTCCAAAGTGCTCCGCGCGATCTTCTCTCTTGCGGGACGCTGGTCGTGAGTTCGAATCTCACGTCGCTGTCACAATATATATATATATATATATATATATATATATATATATATACACATATACACAATCAATTAGCCTATTATTTTTAAACATCATCTCTACCTTTCAGTGTATAATTATCCGTTCCCCAATATTTATTTAATTACTAGGATTTTTTTTTTCGTATGTTGGAGATCAAGTGTACAATCTCAAATAAAATAGTACATTATGCAACGAGCCTATAATGGTAGTAATTAAGACGCGAGTATGTTTGTTTATGAAACTCGCTTGTCCTCGTTTCATAATTTTCATACAAGCGTCTTAATTACCATTATAGGCAAGTTTCATACGACTTTTTATGCTCGACCATATTTCTAACTTGAAATTATTCATAAGTATTCATGTTATGATTATGTAAGTGAGGAGCGGAACTGACCTGAATTGTGAGATGTGCGCAGACGTGAAAGTATTGATTTTTTCCGAGGCACGAATGTCATTGACCATGATATAATCTAGAGAATAACATGAACATTAGTCTTGATATAACATGTAAATTGATTTAGAATTGAAAAACGAGATGACAAATTGAATTTATTTGAATATTATTTACAATTAACGCTAATTATTATAGTAACATAACATAACCTTCTGCGACAGTATTGGATTTTCAGCCTCCGTGACTTTTCGCTAATTGTCTTTCGATTGCATATCCGAGAATAATCGATACTTGCGGTTTCATAATGGTACAATGGTGATTTGTCATTGGCTGAACAACTGAATTATAATGAATAGGTGTACTTTAATGAGGTCCATTAAAGGGCTACTACCAGGTGTATAATTACTACATTTCGGCATGTTTGAGCATAAAAATATTAACGCTTTGTTTAACGTTATGTTTTATGTTTCTTAGAAATGCAAATTTATTTGAGAATTGTTTTTTTCTATTGATATAACCATAGGCAATATCATATAATAGAACCAAAACGTTTTGGTAACTGAGATACTGTTTTGTTTTGTCTTTTTGTCTCAAACATTTCTAATATTATTTACTTCAGTGATATATATTATTCAAAGTTACGAAATGTTTCCACGCCGAAGAAATGCTATTTCCAGAATGATGAGCAAGACTCGAAACGCAGGAGAGTTTCGAGACGAGACTCGAAAGACAAATGCAGCCAACACAGTGGGCGAGAACGGCAGTTAGATTTGTTCATCTCTAGTGTACAAGTATGAAACCTAAGAGTCCTCGGCATCACTTCATTTCACCCCTTTCATTTGATTACCTGGTTGGGTTTTTCCGAGGTTTTCCCCAACCAAAAGGCAAATGCCGGGTAATCTTTTGGCGAATCCTCGGACCTCACCTCATTATTGTAGAAAATTACTAAATTGTAAAACTGTAAAAATAGTAAAATATTGTAAAAATTTGTAAAACTTGTAATTGTAATATTGTAAAATTTTGACTTGTTCCACATCTTAAAGCTTCATTGCTCATGTAAGATCTATGAAATATGATGAATGAATGAATGAATGAAACACTTTTTTTTTATAAGTTTCTCTAATCAGAAATCGATATTTTGTTTCTTATAATGAATAGGCCTAACCTTCGACAATTTGTAGTTCAAGCGTCCCATTATAACTTCCCTAGCACTCTCATCCATGATATCCAAGCACTTTGAAATTATCTGGTTAAATCACACCACAATATGTACAACGCTAACTTTATGGGTAACCCAAATGAACCAAATACTAACAGTTAACTAACTTCCTGAATGAGAATCCGCATACAGAAACAAAACTAATACTGATGTACGAACTGGCGCGTGTTCATTGTTAGTGATGAGTTTCATTTCTCATTTTCTGTACACGTGCACATTCATGTCGCGATAGGTGACAGGTCAAGGTCAATTTTACTGAGTACAAGGAGCGCTTTATTAACATTTCCAGCCTGAAATGGAATATCTGGTAGTCTAAACGTAGTAAGTTGAATTATATGTTTATTATTATTATTAATTATATAGGCTATTATGCATAGTTTCTGCATTATTTCCTTCACGGTAACATATGTATAGAATTATAGGATGGGGTAGCTCATTTAAATCCAATTTTAATCCACTTGATTTATTACAGAAGAATATAATTAAAATATCCTTAATAAACTTATTGATTTTCCATCTCAAAAATTATTTTTAGACTTTAATGTACTTAACATAAGACAAATTTATTATATTGCAATAATAAAATTCATACATAAAAATCGGAATAATTTTGAATTGTATTCTCGTAGTTATGAAACAAAAGGTATGAATTCTTTAAGATTGTTTGAACCAAAATGCAACACTGCTACAGTATTTAATTATAGAAGTAATTTATGCCTAAGAATATAATTATAACAAATTTATATTTAAATATCCTAATCTTGTCAATTCTAGTAGTTCTAGTATTAAATTTAAAAAGTTACGTATGGATTTCATAACAATTGAAAAATTGAAAATTTAAATTTATATATTCTAATTGCATAGTAGACATAAGACAAACTGTATTATATACTTATTAATTTCAATTCAGGAATCCGCCCCTGAGCACGAGTTCTACTCTTTCAGGGGCGAGCTAAAGTTTTTCTGTATATATTATATTTCATGTTACAATTATTAGCAAAATAAATAAATAAATCTATACTAATACTAAATCTGTAGCCAAAATTTTTCTGCTAATTTTCGATTTTCCAAAAATAATTGGTGTTAACATGTATAATTAACCATCCTGAAACCGAAAATCGCTTTTTGACAATTTTGTTTGTTTATCTGTCTGTCTGACTGGATGTTTGTTGCCTTTTCACGCGATAATGGCTGAACCGATTTATATGAAAATTGGAATATAAATTAAGTTCGTTGTAACTTAGATTACGGGCTATATGGCATTCTAAATACATTATTTAAATGGGGGTTATAAGGGGGTCTGAATTAAATAAATCGAAATATGTCGCTTATTATGAAAATTTTCATGAAAAATATTACATAAAAAAGTTTCTTTAAACATACTTTCCGATAAATTTTATTCTATACAAAATTTTGGTAGGACTAATATTTAATGAGAAAAATGAGTTTTAAAATTACAATAACAACGCCATCTAAGGCGCTGTACTTAAGTAAAAAGAAATGACTTCGTCTATAAGGGGCCTTGAACAACAACAATCGAAAGCTATTAAGCATAGCCTAAGAGAATGTTTCTGTGTTTGTATGAAGTAATATCGGAAGCTGATTAATTGTTTAATTATTATTTCACCATTGGAAAGTGTAGTTTCTCTAGATGGACATAATTCTACAATGTTATTACACTAACTTCTGAAACATATAGCAAGTAATATAAAATACACACATTAAAACCAAATATGTCAATCTTCATTAAACTATGGTTGCATGTAATAAACATTAAGAAACATTTTAAAGGAATTGTCATTGCACCAAATGAGTGATGTCTGGGCCAAAATGATCACATTTTAATTATTTAAATACAATTTAAATTAAGTAACATATTAAACGATTTATCCTTCTATCAAACACGAATGTTCCCTGGATCAAACGTCCTATTTTAATTATGTAATTACTTTTCATTTATTTCTAACAGGTGCAGCGGAGCCCACGGGTACGGCTAGTAAATAAATAAATATATTACAGAGACTATTTCGTTTATATGGCTTCATTCAATTTTCGACCAATGAAGTATAATAAAACATTGAATTCCAACCAATCACAGTCATATTTCGCGATAATTTTTGCAACTCGATCTATCACTATCAATTTATCGCATGGTCGTTGTTTTGTTTAGTTACTGTCGCCGTAATCGATGAGCATGAATCCATTGTACTAAATGAAGTGCGACATTCTACTTCCACATCTATATTTTCATCTTCTAATTCCATGTCCATTGTATCTAAAGAAAATGAAACTCCTTCACAATTGTTCATTTAATTAATGTATTAATCAGGTTATAAATAATTATATTATAAAATGTATAAATTAATTTATCATTTCAGCAGATAATGAAAACGTATTTCTGTTATAATAGCAAGAGAAAAGTGCAGTACATGTAATTAACATTGTTAAACCTGTATTTCGCTTTTCTCAATTTGTATTATTGGATAACATCCAATTTCTTTATTGCAATAATCGATATTCACCTATTTAAACTTCACAATGCCTGAATATGTTAACTATCCATAAATACACACTTATTAACCATTTTTGAGCGAATTTTAGAGATATATTATTTACATTGTTGTTGTGTAACCGTCTGTTAGGAAAATATTCAGCATGAAAACTCCTTGCTTCATTCACCTTGCTGATGGAGTTAGTACAATAGACAATTTGCAGTAACAAACAAGCCACATGTCTCATTCTGAAGGCCATTCAAGGCATCAGCTCACAAGTTCTAGTTACATATGTAACCACGAGAGTGCTCTCGGATGGCAACCAATACCTCCGGCTAATTCACCTCAAATTCTTTCTTTTGTCGTCCAACTCGAATGTTAACTTTTGCGAGTGTTGAGATATACGACATCCTCAAATCCAGGACAAACTGGTATATATTGAACAGTTCCAGAACATTTCGGGTCCCGTTATGGGATGCGTTAAAGAAGGTGGATGACGCCATCAAGAAAAATTCTGGTCTTGGTGGCATTTTTGCTTCAATGGAAAGGAACAACTATCCCTAAAAGTGTAAAACATGTGTCTTTAATTCAAATATGAACCAATGACATTATTACGATATTGAACGCATGTTCGCTGTCTACAAACTGATGTTTACAAACAAGAGGCACAAACTGACTCCTGAGAACTTCCAAAAAAACCCTCATTACCTCCTGCACTTTCAACTACATGCAGACTTTTTATTACAGTACTTTTTTAAAACATTACGAAGTATAGTGTGCCTTGTAACGATACGCTAGCTGATTCAGTATTAATTAGATAATTATTTTATAGAGTGTCCAGAAATAATTACTCTGATTTCAAACTTTTATTGCTTTCCACTTATGTCACTGATTTACGATTTTCATTTGTAAGTGAAATGGTGCACTATTATGGCCAGTTTGTCCAAGTAATGTTTAATTTTGCTTAACGCATGTTAAATTAACAGTCTGTTTATTTTTAACGCTTTGTTAATGTATTTTCAATTTGTTCAACATAATTTTGTTTAAGATAACCAACACTTAACTATAACGTCTGTTAGCACTATTTTAACTACTCAACAGCAATTAGTAATGATTCTACACATGTAGGACAATTTTTGATTGGCTAAAATTAATCTTTAAATTCTATATTAACTTATAGAGTGAGTCATGAAACTTGCATAAAATGACAACCTGTTATAGTAGGCCACGCTCCATAAACAAACAGTTGACAAATGAAAGTTGTAGGTGACGTGCTGAATAATAATTACAAAGTACGGTTATATTTCCTCATTGCTATTATGGATATGAAATACGAAATAAAATAACATTGACGTATTTAGACAGTCCAAAGTATTTTTTAAATGTTATATTTCCAATCATATGCTAAACATTCCCTACAGAGAGACACAAAATATTAGTTTCGCAACTTCTGTTCGAACAGCTGTGGAGACATCGGCCACATTTAACTAACTGTTAAACGAGTTAACTGCCCGAAATTCTACATTTAAAATTAACAAATTGTTAATAATCTGTTAAACCAAACTGATGTTGAAAACATACAATTTTATTAATTAACAAACTGTTTAGAGTTTAACAGTCGTTAAATTTTCTAACAGTACTTGAAAAAACCGGCCATTAAAGTTTTGGTGGCTATGTGCTTCAGTTTTCAATTCCGCCGCTAGGAGCACTATAGCTACTGAATATGTGAAATGGCTTCGCTATAGCAAAAGGCACAATGTGTACTGTACAAAGTTCACGAAAGGATTCCTTGCAAACTTCAAATCGATATATACTTGTTATAAGTAATTCTTCCATATTTCAATAATATATAATATTTTTACATTAACAATATTGCTCTATAAGTTACAAATATATAATTTTATAAAGATATATTTAGACTACTGATATTAAAATTCATTTCATATTAATGTGCTTCTAGTTTGCTGCGGACTTCTTGTAAGATGAAGATAAAACAATACATATTTATGTAGAGTCTACTGGCAGATATAAACGCGAGTGAAATCAGAAATGGATGAGATGGAAAACAAAGTGCTTGCTGTTGTATATATGTGGAAATTTATGATTGTCGAAGAACAGAAACTCAATAACTTTATATCGACATTTCACTAGGAGGAGGGAATCAATGACCGAAGCAGACTTATAGCAGAAACTCGCTATCGCGAAAGTTACAATCCAGAATGAAAGATGACTCAAATCCAAATAATCATGAACAGTCACAGTACGGACTACACAGTTTAGGACGACTAATGATACAGGTTTGTGGACTGTTCAAAACAGATACATAATGTTTCTCTAATGAATCGTGGATATAAAATGGTTTCGTAAGTGCAGGTCCTGCTGCGATAGCTAATTGAAAAACACGGACAATTCAATTTAGAGACACATTGCTTTTATTGATTCTAAACAAGCTTTCGATACAGTCAATCTAAATAAATTTTTTCAGGTGCTAACAGATGATCATTTCCCCCAACACTTTTAAATAACATTAAGAACGTTTAAAAAAAACAACTTTGATAGCAGTTAGGACCAACAATATACTTTCAATTATAGAGACGTAAGGCAAGGTTATTGTAAATCTCCATTACTTTTCATTATACAGGGTGATTCATTAGGATTTACCGTCACTTACGGACCTTATTTCCGAAGACATTCTGAGTAAAACATGTCATATAAACATTTGTTCTAATAGCAATGTTTTCAAAGTTACATTAATTTAAAGTTGTTAGTAAAATATACTTTTTCTTTAGTTTTACGGGTAAAAAATATTACAAATAGAAAATGAACTATTCAGAAGCGTCGTTTCTTTAATTGGCTAGTGTTCTGAAGCTAAAAATGTGTTGTTAATTGCTTTGAACAGATTTTATTTTTCAATTTTTAACTAACAATGACATCATTCTTACGCACTTATAACAAAAATTGTTACAAATCATACGACTTTAGGAACTTGATTCTTTATAGTTTAATTATATATCCTAATGTACAGTCTTAAAGAATTTATAAGAGTAGCGTGATTTGTAACAACGGTTGTGATAAATGCGTAAGAAAATGTAATTTTGTAGTTGAAAGCCGGAAAAAAAAATCTGTACAAAGCTACTATATAATTCACAACAAACGACTTGGTTACTAGGTAACCCGGAATAGTGACGTCAGCGTCTAAGGGGTCATAAATTATAAAGTAGGTAGATAAGAGACGGTTATATTCATTCTCACCCTCTCCATACTTATACATTTATTTATTTATTTATTTATCTATTTATTTATTTATCTATTTATTTACTTATTTTGCTAATAACTGTAACATAAAATATAATATATACAGAAAAACATTACCTCGCCCCTGAAAGAGTAGAACTCGTGCTCAGGGGCGGATTTCTGAATTGAAATTAATAATAAGTATACAATACAATTTGTCTTATGTCTACTATGCAATTAGAATATATAAATTTAAATTTATAATTTTTCAATTTTTATAAAATCCATACATAACTTTTTAAATTTAATACTAGAACTATTAGAATTGACAAGATTAGGATATTTAAATATAAATTTGTTATATATCCTTGGGCCTAAGTTACTACTATGATTAAATACTGTAACAGTGTTGCATTTTGATTCAAACAATCTTAAAAAATTCATACCTTTTGTTTCATAACTATGAGAATACAATTCAAAATTATTTCGATTTTTATGTATGAATTTTATTAATACAATATAATAAATTTGTCTTATGTTAAGTACGTACATTAAAGTCTAAAAACAATTTTTGAGATGGAAAATCAATAGGTTTATGAAGACATATTTTAATTATTTTCTTCTGTAATCAATAAAGTGGATTAAAATTGGATTTAAATAAGCTACCCCATCCTATAATTCCGTACATAATTACCGATTGAAATGAAGTTAAATATATTGCGCGTAATAAACTTATTGACAAGTAATTCCTCAATAAAACAAAATAATATATTATTTTACGTAATTTATTACAAAGGTAATTAATGTGTTGGTTCCATTTTAACATATGAATAGTATACTTCCATCAAATCTTTACGTTTGACTGACCCACCTGGTACATTTTTGGATATAAAATAGGCATGTAGAAGGGGACCGATGCACCAAAATTTAAGAGGCGATTCTACATGAAAATGTGGCTTTCAGGTATAGCTCCTGTGAAGCTGATTAGAATAATTTCAAGAGAAAAATCGTTCCGGGTCTCTACAAGATACAAACTCGATTTTTCTCTTCATATCCACATACCTCAAAGTGGACTGACAAACTGTCAAAGATCCAACATTGAATGCAGATTTTCAACGATTTAAAACAGCAATGGTGAAGATTAAAGTACAAGGACATCATTTTATTCATCTACGGCAAATTGGCGTACAATATAGAGAATGAAATTAAATTGAAAATAATCATAATATAGATATTTAAACACATTTTTGAAAATGGTGGCCGTTCATTTCGATACAGGCTTCAGTTCTAATGTGCATATTATCGCACTATAGACTATTGTACGTAATCCCAATTACCAGGTTCGTACTTCGTACTAGTAACTCATGTTGAAATAATTCTGTACCTACTCTATAAAAGAGTACCTTACGTACTGTAAATTCAATCTTAACTTCTGCCCGATCCGAAAAGATAAAATTACTCAGACATACTATATACTGTCCGTCCAAGTGGTTATGCCGTATGGTCGTAGAAAGGGAGGAAATCACGTTACAGTTAATTACTTAACGAGGCCCTTTTATTTAAGTTGTTTTAAACAGTGGTATAATATTACGTAGATGTGCAATTCCTAACAGTAATTAATGTTTTCACAAAAGAGCTAAGACGACAGCCCAGCCACTAACTGGCGAATAAAAGCTGGTGGGGGAAACCGGGATACGAAGTAGGCAAATAGACGACAGTACCTGTGCGAAAATGATTCAATATTTAAAGGTCTTTCGTCACTAGAAAACGCGAACATATTTTTGGAACGTACTGCTTACTATGACCGTAAGGCTACTATGACTGTATATGCGGTCTTGGATCTGTGTGGAGGACGGTTGAACTTCATTAGTGGAAGGGATGGGAGTGAAGTACATTAAAAAACTCAAACGTTGTTTAAAGGATTAATAATGATGACAAATTAATGAATACATTGACGTTATGGTTGTGACAACTACGTTGCTTTCTATTACTGATTAAAATGATGATGATGATGATGATGATGATGATGATGATGATGATGATGATGATGATGATGATGATGATGATGAAGAACGAGATAGTGATAGAGAGTTTTGCATGAACTTTCAATATTTTCTGAAGTTGATTAGTTGGACGCCAGTGCGGATCTGGAGGCAGAGTGAAGAGATAGGTAAACACTTGGGCGGCGCGCGTGGGGATCCAATTTGTCGCAAGCCTCCTCTTTGGGTTCTTCCTATAGTCATTATCACCAAGATTGACTCATTTCGAGGATAACGTTCCCGGCAAGCTGATCTCGTCCTAATTTCCGAGAAGGATGAGGGGGAGTGAAGGAAATTCGATATTAACTTTATGAGCCATCACAGGATCTCAGCTTACCACAAGGGCTACAGGATTAGTATTACAACCCCAATCGAGATCTATTCTGTTCCATTTATTTCACAGAATCATGAGCGATGTTATTATTGAAACAGACAAAATATTAATGCATGTAGTTCGTATTTGTATTTTCTTGAAGCAAGTAAAGCGATCGGTTTGGAAGTAAATCCCGAAAAGACAAAGTATATGATTATGTCTCGTGACCAGAATATTGTACGAAATGGAAATATAAAAATTGGAGATTTATCCTTCGAAGAGGTGGAAAAATTCAAATATCTTGGAGCAACAGTAACAAATATAAATGACACTCGGGAGGAAATTAAACGCAGAATAAATATGGGAAATGCGTGTTATTATTCGGTTGAGAAGCTCTTATCATCCAGTCTTCTGTCCAACAATCTGAAAGTTAGAATTTATAAAAAAAGTTATATTACCGGTTGTTCTGTATGGTTGTGAAACTTGGACTCTCTCTCTGAGACAGGAACATAGGTTAAGGGTGTTTGAGAATAAGGTGCTTAGGAAAATATTTGGGGCTGAGCGGGATGAAGTTAGAGGAGAATGCAGAAACTTACACAACACAGAACTGCACGCATTGTATTCTTCACATAACATAATTAGGAACTTAAAATCCAGACGTTTGAGATGTGCAGGGCATGTAGCACGAATGGGCGAATCCAGAAATGCATATAGTGTGTTAGTTGGGAGACCGGAGGGGAAAAAGACCTTAAGGGAGGCCGAGACGTAGATGGGAGGATAATATTAAAATGGATTTGAGGGAGGTGGGGTGTGATGATAGAGACTGGATTAATCTTGCTCAGGATAGGGACCGATGGCGGGCTTATGTGAGGGCGGCAATGAACCTTCGGGTTCCTTAAAAGCCTTTTGTAAGTAAGTAAGTTCATAATTGTATAGGCTATATTTAAATGGACATCCGTCAACAGAGTCATTTTATTGGGAAACTGAGAGAAACTTTTTAAAATGCAAAATAACAAAATGTGATCAATTACAGTTCTATGGCTCAATTTTGATTCTCATACGAGAGCTGTAATGCTGCTTTAATTTCTGATTATTATAATTATCTAGTTATATATTGAAGATTGATGACCTTTTAAGGGGATAGGTACAGCTTACAGCAGGAAAATTTTTGGAAATATTCAACATTTTTTTCCTTCATTACCGTACCTTTTACAATAATGAAAATTGGTATGTGTAAAACATAATCCTTCTGCTATAGGAAAAAAATATTTTAATGCTCGACCATGCCGAAATGTAGTAATTATACACCCGGTAGCAGCCCTTTAATGGACCTCATTAAAGTACACCTATTCATTATTTTTTTTTATTTTTTATTGGGTTATTTTACGACGCTGTTTCAACATCTAGGTTATTTAGCGTCTGAATGAAATGAAGGTGATAACGCCGGTGAAATGAGTCCGGGGTCCAGCACCGAAAGTTACCCAGCATTTGCTCGTATTGGGTTGAGGGAAAACCCCGGAAAAAACCTCAACCAGGTAACTTGCCCCGACCGGGATTCGAACCCGGGCCACCTGGTTTCGCGGCCAGACGCGCTTACCGTTACTCCACAGGTGTGGACACCTATTCATTACAGTTCAGGTGTTCCACCAATCAGAAATCACCATTGTAGCAATATGCAAGCGCAAGTATCGATTATTCTCGGATATGCAATCGAAAGACAACTAGCGAAACGTCACGGAGGCTGGAAATCCAATACTGTCGCAGAAGGTTATGTTCTGTTACTATAATAATTAGCGTTAATTGTAAATAATATTCAAATAAATTCAATTTGTCATCTCGTTTTTCAACTTCTAAATCAATTTCAAGGTTATATCAAGATTAATGTTTATTTCATTCTCTGGATTATATCAAGGTCAATGACATTTATTTCTCGGAAAAAATCAATACTTTCGCGTCTGCGCACATCTCACAATTTACGAGATATTGTACAAGGTCAGTTCCGCTCCCCAGTCACATAAAAATAACATGAATACTTATGAATAATTTAAAGTTAGAAATATGGTCGAGCATAAAAAGTCGTATGAAACTTGCCTCTAATGGTAATTAAGACGCTCGCATGAAAATTATAAAACTCGCGCTCGTTTCATAAACATACTCGCGTCTTAATTTAAATTTACTACCATTATAGGCTCGTTGCATAATGTACTATTACGATTTAATATATATATATATTATATTTTCATATTTTTTTCAAAATTCAAAGTTCACTGTGCAGTGATGAAGCGTTTCCCTCGTAACTCATAAACTTGTTAACTTTTTCATGTTCTCTCTCTTTTATTTTATTGCTGAAACTCATGTTTACAATATCATGCTCTTTCAACTACATTGCTTAATAAACAATATATACTTTTTTATTTTATGTTAGATATTTGACCATTTTTTTTAATGAATTTCTTTATATCAGACCATCTATCAAAGGTAGAGAAGTGATTTTACATCATATTGTAGATATGACATGTATAAATATACACAAGAAAATTCATTACAGAATGTTGAATACTTTTTGAGTTATGAGGAAAACCTTCATCACTGCACAGTGAACTATGAATTTTGAAAAAAATATGAATATTTTTTTTTAAATCGTAAAGATATGTTTATCATATAGGAGCAGGACAGCGTTTTTTACACATACTAATTTTCATTATTGTACAAGATACAGTAATGCAGGAAAAAAAATGTTGAATATTTCCAAAATTTTACTCCTTCAAGCTGTACCTAAGCCCTTGAAAGGTCATCAGTCTTCCATATATAACTAGCTAATTAGAATAATCAGAACAAAATTGAACAACAGTTACTAAAATCAGAACATTTGCTTATATTTTCCGTTCAATTGTGTTCCCTAACATAATATTAACTGCATATATTACAAATTATACTTACTTACAAATGACCTTTAGAGAACCCGGAGGTTCATTGCCGCCCTCACATAAGCCCGCCATCGTTCTCTATCCTGAGCAAGATTAATCCAGACCCTACCATCGTATTCCATCTCCCTCAAACCCATTTTAATATTATCTTCCCATCAACGTCGCGTCTTCCCCAAGGATCGTTTTCCCTCAGGTCTCCCCACTAACACTCTATATGCATTTCAGTATTAACCCATACGTGCTACATGCCCTGCCCATCTCAAATGTCGTCCACACTTGTGGGGTAACGGCTAGCGCGTCTGGCCGTGAAACCAGGTGGCCCGGGTTCGATTCCCGGTTGGGGCAAGTTACCTGGTTGAGGTTTTTTCCGGGGTTTTCCCTCAACCCAATATGAGCAAATGCTGGGTAACTTTCGGTGTTGGACCCCGGATTCATCTCACCGGCATTATTACCTTCATCTCATTCAGACGCTAAATAACCTAGATGTTGATACAGCGTCGTAAAATAACCTACTAAAAAAATCTCAAATGTCTGGATTTAATGTTCCTAATTATGTCAGGTGAAGAATACAATGCGTGCAGTTCTGCGTTGTGTAACTTTCTCCATTCTCCTGTAACTTTATCTTCTTTAACCCCAAATATTTTCCTAAGCACCTTATTCTCAAATATCCTTAGTCTCTGTTCCTCTCCCAAAGTGAAAGTTCTAGTTTCACAACCATACAGAACAACCGGTAATGTAACTGTTTTATAAATTCTAACTTTCAGCTTTTTTGAGAATAGACTGGATGATAAAAGCTTCTCAATCGAATAATAACAAACATTTCCTACATACAGGGTTTTAAAAAATAACGTTTACAACGCTTCAGGGATGATAGAGGAGGCAAAAGCAAACATCTTTTTTAAGTGATAAAACTTTAGCAGATGTACCGTTTTGCCACAACATGGCCTGAAGGGTAGATGACTTGACTTCCGTCACAACACACACTGGTTAGTTCTGTTTGTACTGCTGTGCCTGCAACAAGTTAAAAGGATTCCTAACACTCTCCGTGGTGGTAATTATTTTGTTTTTCTACGCGATGTCCTACCAGAACTTTTTAGAAAATATCCCATTGAACATCAGAGAACGAATATGGTTTCAGCATGACGGTGCCCCTTCACACTTTGATCGTCGTGTCAGGAACCACCTAAATGCTACATTCCCCGATCGTTGGATTGGCAGGGGTGGGCCGGTACCGTGGCCACCTCGATCACCGGACCTAACCCACTGGATTTTTTTTGTGGAGAAATATGAAACGTCTTGTGTATGAGACACCGATCGATACGACAGAAGACTTAGTTGCTCGCGTTGTTGAAACTGTCGCAGACACTCCATAGTACGAAGGTACCAGTTGTGCAATGCCTTCAATGGACGGCAGTTTGAACACCACGTCTAAAACGACAATTGGTCTCGTTCCTTATGGATTATACTAACACTTACGTACCCAATAAACGACGCATCTGCCAAAGTTTTGTCACTTACAAAAGATGTTTGTTTTTACCACCTTCATCATCGCTGAAACGTTGTAAACGTTATTTTAACACCCTATATATCTCTTATTTTACACAGTACTTAAGCCTTCTTTCAGAGCTCTGTATAAGCCGATGATGTGTAATATGTTTCGCAAACAATCATCCACTATATCTACACTCAATATTTAGAACTCAGAGTGTTTAAGGGGAGAGGATAGTACTTTTTGGTGAAAAATGAGTGAAATTTAAAAAAAATTAAAATTCTTTAAAATATCCTGTGATATGTGTGGAATGCATAGTATAAATTTTTGTGGGTATTTGTGCCCTTATCGGATGTTGAGTCGCCATTTTTAAACTTCCTGCGTTATGGATTTTTAAATCACTCGCCCACATTTATTGTTGTTTTCGGTAAATTAAATTTTCAAAACAATTTTTTCTTTAAATGCAATGCATTGCATAACATTTTGTGGGTATTTGTGTCCTTATCGGATATTGAGACGTCATTTTTAAACTTCCTGCGCTATGGATTTTTAAATCACACGCCCGCTTTTATCGGTTTCCAGTAACTTCATTTTTTTTTGCTACATTGCCAGACAAAAATGGATATAATTTCTGAATTATTAAAGATACATGTATGAAATTTAGAACACACATTCTTTATACTATTAGGAAACTTTTCTCTGTAACAGAATTTTGTTAATTGATTTCATTTTAAAAATACGTCCGTCTGTTTGAAAGAAAGGAAATCAGAAAAGTGTTATTAAATTTTAATTTGTTTATTTTACAAACATAGGGACTAATATCAAAATTCTGTTACAGACGGTTTGTAGAACATGCTTTTGCAAATACATTGCACAAAATTGTTTGAATCTATCTTTAAAAACGGTTTAGATATATCGGTTTTAGTGCAATCCTGCATTGGTTTTTTTTTTTTTCAAATTGGGGCCCCAAATAATTTTTTTTCAAAATATTTTTATTTGGTTGAGTTTCCACAGCTATGAGCTCTCAACATACAAAAAATTAATATTTTACATAAAATAGGAAAAAAGGTTTAAAAAACACCATCCTCTCCCCTTAAAATTTTCAGCGCTCTGTAGGCATTCTTTTACACATATAAAAACCCCTCCCCCTGTTCCTACACGGTCACGTGTGTATGTTACATAATCGTTTCTAAATACTTCTGAGTCTGTTACTTCGCTTGAAAGCCTTGACCAGGAATTTAATCACATCTTTAAGGAGAACTGATTATAGCAGCAAGATTGAAATGCAGATCAGAAATGTACAACCCCTGCGGAAGATTAAACTTACCGAAGCCGGATGGAGCACGGAAGAGAAGAAGACCTATATGAAGATGATTACATGACGCAAAGGAATAGAGTACTTAGTAAGAGCGGGAGTCATAAGATGAAAGGCGATGTCACTGGATGAGAACAGATGAAGGGACGTCATGAACACGGACATGGCCTGAAACGGGCCCTAATACCAAAGAAGAAAAATTATATTTAGGCCTATTTTGTGTACCTCTACAACCTGCACCCGATCACAAAAATCTCTACACATGTCGCATTTTACTATTCGATATCTAAAAATGCGAAAACTTCCAATGTAAATAAGCAAAAATGCACATGAACTTGAGAAAACTTCAGCAACGAAAATTCTTCTTTAATTGGTTATTTCATGACATTTTATCGTCCACACCTGTGGAGTAACGGTCAGCGCGTCTGGCTGCGAAACCAGGTGGCCCGGGTTCGAATCCCGGTCGGGGCAAGTTACCTGGTTGAGGTTTTTTCCGGGGTTTTCCCTCAACTCAATACGAGCAAATGCTGGGTAACTTTCGGTGCTGGACCCCGGACTCATTTCACCGGTATTATCACCTTCATTTCATTCAGACGCTAAATAACCTAGATGTTGAGACAGCGTCGTAAAATAACCCAATAAAAAAAAACATTTTATCAACTGCTATGGTTGTCTAGTGTCTGAGTTAGATGAAGGCGTTAAAGCCAGCGAAATGAGTCCAGGATCCAACGCCGAAAGTTACCCAGCATTTACTCTTACTGGGTTGAGGGAAAACCCCGGAAAAACCCCAACCAGGTAATTTGTCACAATCAGTATTTGAACCTGTACCCGCTCGTTTCAAGTTCGGGCATGCTAACCATTACTCCAAAGCGTGGAATGAAACGAATATGATTATAGCGAATATGATGTCAGAGATGTATCTTGTATGAACTAATTTGTTCTGGTTAAATTAAATTTTAAAGGAATGGACAATGTTCAAGAAGATATTGAGAACTTGACATTCAGGAACGGATTTTAAAGAATCAGCACAAATTCACGTATATTAACAAGTTAAGGGTACTGGATAGTGCAGTTAACAATATTTTCGCGTGTAAATGTCAATATATAGACTGTTTTTTCCTATGTTTCTATCAAACACAAACTAATGTCCTTTGCACCATGTGATAAACAAATGTTGGTGAGATGTGATCTGATCACAGAAACAAATTATCTTTCATTGTTTTAATACAAGAATGGCAGAAAGAAGAGCATTGAAAAAAAATAACTTTTATTGTTCTAAACTGAGTAACCATTTACTCAGAAACTATTTAACATAAAGGGCTGAAATTTTGTATGAATGCAAACTATATAGTTCTTAAAAATCAATGGACTGCCGAAGCTTCGACATACTAACGCCTAAGATAAAATTCAGGAAGGTCCTTTCGAAGCTCCCTTATTTTGATTGCCTATCAAAGAAGGACCGAAGGCTAAAAGAAAATTGTTATTGTTGATATTGGGAACGAGAACTAAAATATTATCGTCAGTGACATGAATAGCATTGGTGATTGCTGTCTGTCCATGCGAAAATTACATAACATAAGACTTACCCATATAAAGTACAGGGACATCATTTTATTTTTATTTCAATTTTTATTGTACCTGCGTTTCTGAATGTACTTGATTCCCACCCCTTTCACTAATGTCCTTGCTAACAGCAAGCCCGGCCGCTGTTGCTAGCAGTGAAGAAAACAGTACAGAGTACAGTGTGTTTCAGAAATATGTTGCACTTTCTAAAGAAGAAAGAGCTTATATTATTGAAGTTTATTTTCACACAGGTATCGTGTGTAGCATAACTGAATTTATCTGTGTGGACTGAGCACAAGTGAAGATTAGAGTTACCGAAAGTACGGTACCCTATAATATGGTGCGGTACTTAACAGCATTATTTAAACAAGAGTTTTGTTTTACTGTTAGTAGGTATGAAGGACGATGATGAAAACTGGAATTACAATATAACCGAATGTGAACAACAGTTTTTTTAACGCTTTCCTTACGGAATATTTTCGTAGAAATGTCATTAATCTGGTAGATAAATTTTGAGCAACAGAGTGTACAGAAAGGAAGAAAAGTGTAAGAAGGCCAACAAAGGTGACAGAAGACGAAGATGCTAGGGAAAGGATGCAGCGAAGTCGTAATAAGTCGGTCAAGAAGTTAGCTGTAGAAATTGAGGTTTCTTACGGAAGTGTTCACAAAATTCTCGTGAATAAATGAGGTTAGTAATATGCTGAATAAAGTAGACATTAAAGTAGACATTACATGTATGTATGTATTTATTTACACTGCAAGTGGGCAAGCACCCGGTGGCTGTGGTATACTCGTATACAATATTAATAATACACAATAAAATGATAACCAATACACAATAAAATTTACAATACACAATACAATTTTACAACACATATACAATTTTACACACAATACAATAATAATACAGAATACAATTTAACACAATAATAATAAAACATACAATAAAATACCTAATTTTACAATACAACCTACATAATTATGTATAGGTCCTACATAAGTTTCAATAGTCTTTCACTTTACTCTCATCTCATTCCCTGTAGTGGCACTATGACGCATTTCACTGACACTCTGTATCACATTTCACTGACACTATAGAACACATTTCATTAACGCTATAAATTATCACTGATCGGAACTATTCACTGCACTGTAAAACCATAACTTCACTGACTCACCTCGCTTCACTGATACATCAGTTCAAATAAGTCAAATAATTACAACCTTATGCATACTTATAAACAGAACTACATTTAAGCTAAACATTTCTAGTCTAAGGCCCTCTTACACGCTATTTTTAAATAATTTACAATTCAAACCAAGGACGTAACTCGTCAGGCTAATTAAATACATGTCACCTTAAAAAATTAAATGTTAAATGTCGCCTTAATTTTAATTTGCACTTTATACACAACTTTTTAAATTATTCTTGAATCTCCTTAAGGAAGGACAGCCCTCAAAGACCGCTGCAGGTAGGTCATTCCAATCATTTATAGTTCTATTTAAAAATGAGAATTTACCTACATCCGTTTTCTGTTTCCTACATTTGATTTTAAAATCATGATCGTTCCTACCATAGTACGTTGGCTTTTCTAACCGAGCCGTTATGTCTACCCATGCTTTCTGACCTGACATAATAAATATAACCCCCTGAAGAGTTGGGTTTGTGAAAAAAAAAAAAATGTTACTACTCTACTGTCTTTTGATAAAATACTGTAAAGTAATGATCAAACTGAAAATCGTAAAACTGTATTTCCCTGTAACATAAATGGCTACACTACTTTTCTCTCCTCCTATAGCTAGTAAAATGATTTGTTTACATATTGCACTAGCAACTCCAAACTGCTGTAATGGAAGGGGGTAACAGTGTTTCCGAGTATAGCCAGGTTAATGTCAAAAATGTTGGTAAAAATAAAGTGATGTCCCTGTACAAATTATTCAAGAAATGAAGCCAATCGACAAGTCACAGTACGATTTTTGACAACGCAATTTTCTAGTTTTTTATTAATTGACCTCTTATTTTATCTTAGACCAGAAACGCGTACGAATGGACATAGAGATGCTTCTTTAATAAATCATAACACTTGAGAAGTAATTATTTTGTACCTGTATTAGCACTTGCAGAGCTCCTAAAATAATAAAGCAGAAGTTGTCTAAATTGAAGTGCAGTTTTGAAGAAATTAAGTAGAATTTGAGTTGCAATATGTCTTCTTTAGGACGTATAGTCTCATGTCGGAATGCAACGCGTTTCTTCAGGAGGACATTCAGCCTATATCAGAGCGTTCAAGTGGCATCTACCTATCAGTATTGATACTTTGCTCAACAAAGCGTTCACGCCTCTCGGCTCGTCGACGCGGTCAATACACATTGCTCTGCCTTTATGTTTCCACTCCACTCATTCCCAGTGATAGCGCCTCCTTCAACAAGGGACAAGCCACTCTCTTCTTCAATACAAGCTCGTGGCCTCGCACACGTGACAGTTTACCTATCCATATAAATAAACATTTAAACATTTAATGTAAATAAATTCAATTTTATTCCGAAAACAATAAGTTCAAACGCAGATTTACAGATACAGCAAACAGACATGTGATCATGATCGATCGTAGACACATGATCATGCCATTTGTATTTATAGTGTTGTATATCGATCATAATTCATCCTAAACATGTGATCATACCATCTGTTTTTTACAATATTGTGTATTTGTGATATTCGATCATGATCCATCTTAACACATGATCATGCCAAACATATAGTATTCGATCATGATCCATCCTAAACACATGATCATGCCATCTGTTTCTAAAGTCTTGTATAGTCCTACTTTGAGTTGTGTTTGACACAATGATTTCCTTAACCCTTCATTTGGTTTATATCCATACATCACACTTGATATTCAATCGTTATCAACCCTAAGTAGATGATCATTCATGTCATTTGTTTCTTTCTAAAGTCTTGTATACTTTGAGTTGTGTCATTTCTTTAAATCTTCATCTAGTCTTGTAAATATTGTTGGACACCGATTTCCTTAAATCTTAATTTGGTTTATATCCTTACACTACACATGATATTTAATCATGATCAAACCTGAGCACATGATCATGCCATTTGTTTCAAAAGTCTTGTATGCTTTGAGTTGTGTTTTACACAGTCATTTTCTTAAGCCTTCATTTAGTCTTGTAAGTATAGTTGGGCATTGATTTCCTTAAGTATTAATTTGTTTTATAAACAAATACAACACATGACATTCAATCATAATCGATCGTAAACACTTATCATGCTCCCTGTGTTTATAGTACACTAGTTTTGAGTTATATTCGACATAACGATTGAAAGAGGTCCCTCCACAGAGTCTTATTCATTTATTTATTTATTTATTTTAGTTTTGAGTTATATTCGACATAACGATTGAAAGAGGTTCCTCCACAGAGTCTTATTCATTTATTTATTTATTTATTTTAGTTTTGAGTTATATTCGACATAATGATTGAAAGAGGTCCCTCCACAGAGTCTTATTTATTTATTTATTTATTTTAGTTTTGAGTTATATTCGACATAATGATTGAAAGAAGTCCTTCCACAGAATCTTATTTATTTATTTTAGTTTTGAGTTATATTCGACCTAATGATTGAAAGAAGTCCTTCCACAGAATCTTATTTATTTATTTACTTATTTATTTTAGTTTTGAGTTATATTCGACATAATGATTGAAAGAAGTCCTTCCACCGAGTCTTATTTATTTATTTATTTACTTATTTATTTTAGTTTTGAGTTATATTCGACATAATGATTGAAAGAAGTCCTTCCACCGAGTCTTATTTATTTATTTATTTACTTATTTATTTTAGTTTTGAGTTATATTCGACATAATGAATGAAAGAAGTCCTTCCACCGAGTCTTATTTATTTATTTATTTACTTATTTATTTTAGTTTTAAGTTATATTCGACATAATGAATGAAAGAAGTCCTTCCACCGAGTCTTATTTATTTATTTATTTATTTATTTACTTATTTATTTCAGTTTGAGTTATATTCGACATAATGATTGAAAGAAGTCCTTCCACAGAATCTTATTTATTTATTTATTTACTTATTTATTTTAGTTTCGAGTTATATTCGACATAATGATTGAAAGAAGTCCTTCCACCGAGTATTATTTATTTATTTATTTACTTATTTATTTTAGTTTTGAGTTATATTCGACATAAAGATGGAAAGAAGTCCTTCCACAGAGTCTTATTTATTTATTTACTTATTTATTTATTTATTTATTTATTTATTTATTTATTTTAGTTTTGAGTTATATTCGGCATAATGATTGAAAGAAGTCCTTCCACCGAGTCTTATTTATTTATTTACTTAATTATTTTAGTTTTGAGTTATATTCGACATAATGATTGAAAGAAGTCCTTCCACAGAGTCTTATTTATTTATTTACTTATTTATTTTAGTTTTGAGTTATATTCGACATAATGATTGAAACAAGTCCTTCCACAGAGTCTTATTTATTTATTTATTTATTTATTTATTTATTTATTTATTTATTTATTTATATATTTTAGTTTTGAGTTATATTCGACATAATGATTGAAAGAAGTCCTTCCATCGAGTCTTATTTATTTATTTATTTATTTATTTATTTATTTTAGTTTTGAGTTATATTCGACATAATGTTTGAAAGAAGTCCTTCCACAGAGTCATATTTATTTATTTATTTATTTATTTATTTATCTATTTATTTATTTTACTTTTGAATTATATTCGACATAATGATTGAAAGAAGTGCTTCCACCGAATCTTACTTTTTCATTGCTTTTCGAATATTTGAAGAAAATCATTACAGGCCTAACATTTTTAAAATGCACACATTTTAGTCAGTCATGTAACATTAAACCGAAATAACGTAATTGTAAGCCCCGTACTTAGATGCGTTTCCATAAGGCGGTGGGTGGAAGTTATAATGGTTTCCATAGTAACAATTTACCAACAAGATAAAAATATTATAAGAATTGACATTTTGTAATTTTGTTGTTAATTGTGTTCGGGTTTTTAATATAAGAAGCAGTAAATAGTGAAGGTGATGACATTGGTAGTATTTCTTTGTGGTCGCTGAAGGATATGTAGAAAACACAATGGAGAATGAAACGGAACTTGCAAGAAAGATATTTTCAAGAAAAC
This sequence comes from Periplaneta americana, assembly GCF_040183065.1. Taxonomy (NCBI): domain Eukaryota; kingdom Metazoa; phylum Arthropoda; class Insecta; order Blattodea; family Blattidae; genus Periplaneta; species Periplaneta americana. The sequence continues at coordinate 215,286,109 of NC_091117.1, read as the reverse complement.
TACAGGAAACATTCTGTCCGTCGCGTCGATGTAGCGTTTTGTGAAAATGACAATAATGAAGAAATCTACTACTATATTAACATAGATGGATCAAATAAAATAAAATTATGCAGTACACGTCAAACTCTTATTATAACGATTAATATAAATAACCTATATATATATAATTTGAACTGGTAATGGAAATTACGGGAAAACGGCTGAACGGATTTTAATGAGTGACCCCTCATTTTCATGCCTGGCATCCAAAGTTTTTCGGAAAAATAGTAGTTTTCAGTGAAATGTCAATTTTCCTACATAATTTTCCTATTTTCCAAAATCCATCTGTTATCAGTTTTCAGAACTAATTTTATTGAATCACGGCCGACTTGATTCAATTTCAGAACAAAACACATACTACAATAAACAATAGGCTATTACACGAAGGCCATGACCTGCAGGATTGCCGACAAATTTAGAGCTCAATTCAATTTGTTATTAAAAACTGATTCTACCGTGTATAATTTTCTGAGTACAACTGTATATTGGATATTCAAATCTACGAAACTTGAGGTGGTTTGATGACATTATTACCATTAGAAATTAAATATTATTATAGTTAATATCATGATGCGTCTATTTTTCATTAATTGTACATAATATTGATGCTATATTGATGACATGAAAGTGAAACGTTTTGAGGTTATGTACGTAAATGTAGAAAATATCTTAATTTAGATCTTCATTTCTATAATTTACTGAGTGGCTGCTATATATAACTATAAAACTTAAGTAAGATAATAATATTGTTATTAAAAATCAAATATTTTTATACTTATTTACCCAGTGGGGTTGAGTCTTTTCCATATACTTAATGGCGGTGTAGTGTAGATATTGATATGTGTCATTCCCTTCAGTATTGGCTCGACAGAGCGCAAAAATTACAGTTCCTAAGGAAACATAAAAAGGTATTACTTAGTGATAAAATAAGAAGCCTAGAAAATTTTGTAGTCTCCAGGTTATTTCAGCAAGATCTCTTAGTAGGATAAAATGATTTTACGCTCCACATTTCAAGTTCTACATGCAGCAGCTATACGAAAATGCTATTGTTCGAAGGCTTAGCAAACTTGACATTTTTTTAACTTTTGCCTACAATCCACAATGACCTGAAATAGCTACTGTTATCGTCCTGACATTGATACTTGCGTTTTCGCGTTGAAACTAAAAAACTGAAGTTGTATAGGTTCAAAAGAAAGTATTTGGCCTAAAAAAATCCATTCAGAGGAAGTATGTTTCATTATTATGGAAGCAAATAACTATCAAAAAGACAAGGATTCTTCATTGAAAATAAATCTGCACAAGCCGCTAGTATTAATAGCAATAGGCCTAAATGTAATATTAATTTTCGTCAACTGTTAATAACATGTCATTGAAATGTTTTAGTTGAAAGTTTTACTGGTATCTAAGGTAAGAATTTGTTGTCGAAGTTCTTTTGATACTATAAAAAACGTAACTGGTAATAATGACACTGTTTTGAGAGAAATGTTTTAGGTTATGGTGATGACAAATATTAATTTAATCAATAGGCTTAATTGTAAAAGAAAAAAGTAAAAGTTTGCGTGAGTGTTCAGTAAGCTTACAGATGCAATTCTTACTTAAATTTTAAAACTATGTATTTGTATCCCATCCCAGCAGTATATTTTGCGTAGAAATAATCTAAAATATCTGGAAGTGAAGGATTTTTCTCAATAGCCATGTAGTTTATTCAATATATGCTCATTTAATTTTTTTTTTTAGCTTTCTTATGATACAACCTAAGCTTAGTTACTAATTATGAAGGGCATGAATATATTAATGGTATTTCTTAGACTTCACTGTAATTATGAGATATTCTATTGTGACGTAGTGAATAAGGAATAAGGCATCGAATACAAGACAAAAAGTAAGTCATTACAAAAGCAAAATAAATGTCCATTATAAAACGGAGAGCATGATCATAGGAAGTAATATAAAGAAGGTAAACTTGCGAACAATTTCTAAATGAGGCAATAGACCAAGCGGACAGCTTCAAATACTTGGGGTGTACTATAAGCAGTAACATGAGCTGCTGCCAGGAAGTCAAAAGGAGGATAGCAATGAAAAAGGAAGCTTTTAATAGAAAAAGGAGCATCTTTTGCGGACCTCTGGAAAAAGAATTAAGGAAGATACTAGTGAAGTTCTTTGTATGGAGTGTGGCATTTTATGAGCAGAAACATGGACATTACGAGGAAGTGAAGAGAAGCGAATAGAAGCATTTGAAATGTGAATATGGAGAAGAACGGAACGTGTGAAGTGGACAGACATAATTAAAAATGACGCTGTGTTGGAAAGAGTACATGAAGAAAGACTGATTCTGAATCTGATCAGAAAGAGAAAAAGGAATTGGTTGGGTCACTGGTTGAGAAGAAACTGCCTACTGAAGGATACACTGGAAGGAGTGGTGAACGGGAGAAGAGTTCGGGGTAGAAGAAGATATCAGATGAGAGACGACATTAAGATATATGGATCATATGAGGGGACAAAGAGGAAGGTGGAAAATAGGAAAGAGTGGATAAAGCTGGGTTTGCAGTGAAAGACTTGGAACGAACACTGAATTACTGACTGAATGAATGATACTGAGAATCAAATCGTGTCCGCTGAGTTTGTTGTTACAAACACTAGCGGATATAACACTGAATAATAAAACTCATAGTCCCGACGCTGTTATTCCCGGCGTGACTCCTCCTCTTTGCTTACGTCTTAGGAAGTGAAGGCTCTATAAAGTCTAGATAGGTAGTATCGTTCGCCATTTTTGTTCTTTCGTTGCCAAGCTACCATAAGAGGAATCTATTTGCCACACCGTTAAACATTATCATGTCGTAGCTCCTATGATAATAAACCAAACCCGCTGTAATTCATCAAATAATTGAGCGGCAAATAATTTCTTCGTGTGCTTTCTGCGAACGCCAACGAAAGAGCCAAAATGGCGGGCGATTATATTAAGTATTTATCGAGCCTTAAGAAATGAATTACTTCTTCATCAGCGAATCACAAGACGCACACGTTTAAATGTAGCCGACCTGCATCGCGATTGGCTGCCGGAAATTAGAGCGACGGGACTATAAACATATAAACATGAATTGTAAATTCTAATATTGTATTTCAAAATTCAATACCCTAACTTTAGAGAGGAAGCAAATGTCTTTATCTATTTCAGTGAAGATATTAAATTTCTTGAGATTGATGTTGAATGTATTTTTAGTTCAGAATATTTTCTTCAGAAAGAGAATCAGAGCATTGATGAAGGGCGAATTTCTTTTCCTTTCAAACCAGGGAGAGGAACTGGAAAGAGACGAGAAAATATCACCATGTCTCCAGGCAGTGTTCGCTCACCCACCCACCATCTTCCAGCCATTCTTATCGCCTCAACAAATCACAGGGTGACTTCCAGGCCGTCGCCTCTCGCCGCTTTGTTCGTGATGGAAAACTCCAGTAATTGCGATTTATAATTAAGAATCAAGAGATGGAGAGTTGCTTCCAAAGTTAAGTTAAACTTTTGAGAACGACCACAATGGCTGTGACATGACGGACGTTCTGGCGCCTCTAGCCATCATGATATCCGGCGTGACGACAGCATTGTTATGCCCAATTTCCAATCCATTGCCCTGCTTTACTAAATGAAGACTTACCCTCACAGACCACGGTTCCAGAAAGATGATGGGCTCATGCAAAATGGAGCGAAATATACATAACTAAGTTCATTAGACGTTCGAATAAACATTTTTCAGATTTATTAACAATGAAGAATACCAGACATTTTAAAAGTTATTTGCTTCCATAAAAATTAAACATACTTCCTCTGAATGGTTTTTTATACCTAATATTTTTATTGAACTTATCCACTTTCAGTTTCTGAGTTTCGACGCGAAAACGCAAGTAACAATGTCATAACGATCAGTGGGTTTTTCGTGTGGGAGTAAAGTAATAGTTGTTTCAGGTCATTGTGAATTGAAGGTGAAAGTTAAAAATAAATCAGGTTTGCTATGCATGTTTCGTGAACTACTTTGAAATGTATCCTGCTAAGAGATCTTGCTGAAATGATCGGGAGACTACAAAATTTTGTAGGCCTCTTATTTTATCAGTAAGAAATACCTTTCCTTAGGAACTGTAATTTTTGCGCTCTCTCGAGCCAATACTGAAGAGAATGACGCATATAAATATCTACACCACACCTCCATTAAGTATATGAAAAAGACCCAACCCCACTTGATTAATAACTATAAAATATTTAAATTTTAATAACGATATTATCATCAGTTTTGCAGTTATATATATATATATATATATATATATATATATATATATATATATATATATATATATGTATATATATATATATATATATATATATATATATATATATCCGCTACTCAGTAAATTATAGAAATGAAGATCTAATTTAAGATATTCTCTACATCTACTTATATAACCCCAAAACGTTTCACTTTCATATATCAATATAGTATTAATATGTATAATTAATGAAAAATAGTCGCATCTTGATATTAACTATAATAATATTTTATTTCTAATGAAAATAATGTCATCAAACCACCTCAAGTTTTGTAGATTTTAATATCCTATACACAGCTGTACTCAGGAAATTACACAGAGCAGAATCAGACCTCTAAATTATTTTAATAAGTCTTGAAGATTTAATAACCAATTGAATTTGAACTCTAAATATGTCAGCAATCCTGCCTTCGTATAATAGCTGTTGTTTATGTTTTGTTTTATACTGAAATGTAATTAGTTCTCAAAACTCACGACAGATGGATTTTGGAAAATAGGAAAATGATGTAGGAAAATTGACATTTCACTGAAAACTACTATTTTTCTGAAAAACTTTGGGTTCCAAGTTTCAAAATGAGGGGTCATTTATTAAAATCCGTTCATCCGTTTTCCCGGAATTTCCATTACCAGTTCAAATTATATATATAAATTGTAGGCAAGCAGTATATTTTTTCTTTTTTTTCCCTTTCTTCGTATCTCTATTTCTTCCTTTCTTTCTCCTATTTTTTATTTCTTCGTTCACTTATTTTCTCACTCTCCTTTCCTTGCTTTATTATTATGCTTTTTCTCCTCCTTTCAACTGATACATTTCTTTCTTCCCACCATCTCTTTTTTCTAACTTCATTTTTTTCAACACATTACCTATCCCCATTTCTTCCACCTTACTTTACTTTCTCCTATTGTTTCTTAGTTCTTTATCTGATATCACCTTCCTTTCATACTCTCTCTTTTCATCATACACCAGCTTTCTTTCTTTTCTTTATATCCACATGTTGTTGATGGAATAGTTGTAATTTTAATAATAATAATAATAGTAATAATAATAATAATAATAATAATAATAATAATAATAATAATAATGGTTGATTTAACCTAGCATAGTTAAGACCATACGGCCTTCTCTAACACTCAACCAGGAGTAAAACTGCGATACAAAAAGCACTACAAATGTACAAAATAAAGTACACTATAGTTTTACATATAAAATTGAAGTAGATAATCATTCATAATATAATGTAAAGAACAAGTCAGTAGAAATCACACTTAATATATAACATATAGAAAGAAAGGAAAACGCATAATAAAATGTAAACAGTAGGTCAAAATAAATGAGACATACAAAATATAAAAATAATATTGATATAATAGACAATAATATTGATAATATTGATTTTTAGTGCCTCATCCTGGACTAGTGTATACGAAAATGCAGATAACATATAAATGTTATTAAAAATGATTAGATAGCAATTTTCTTTCATTAAATGTTTCCAAGGCTATTGAGTTGGTGCATAAATTCGTAGCGTTTTTGTTTCGCGTGTTGGTACTCCGGTTGCTATGGGTTTATTTATCGATTTTCATTTTTTATTTGAAGTTCAATTGTTGTGCTTGAGTTTACATATTGAAGTTTTCATTTTTGCAGATAGTGAGTGGAGCCGTGGACGCTATAAAATGGAGTGTCAAGTGGAGAAAGTGGAATATTTCCGACATTTCTTTTTGAGTTAAATACAGGGGTGAAAGCAGTGGAGGCGGCCAGGAACATTTGCGCAGTGTATGTGGACAATACTATCTGAGAGAGCACGGCAAGAAAATGGTTTTCTCGTTTTAAGGCGGGTCGTTTCGACATCAGTGATACTCTACGGTCAGGAAGACCTTCGGGATTTGATGGAGACCATTTAAACACGTTAATCCACAATGATCCACATCAATAAACCCAAGAACAAAGAATTGTGATGAACTGTGACCATTCCACCATCGTGAGACATTTGAATTCAATGGACAAGGTTAAAAACTCAGGTGTATGGATACCGCACGCTCTAAGCCAAAACCATGATTATTATCATCATCATCATCATGATCATCATCATCATGAGGGTACTAAGAAAAGGCTCTGATAAATCCAAAGAGATTGCATATAAATCACTAGTATGTCCAGTAATGGAATATGGTGCTGCATGTTGGGATCCTTACAGATTAGAACATATTAAGACACTAGAAAAGATTCAAAAACGGACTCTCAAATGTTGTCGGAAAAATTCACCATTAAAATGGGACACACTCACGGACAGGAGAACGCGAATTCGATTATGCGCATTGTTCAAAACATACAGAGGTGAGCCTGCCTGGAGAGAAATAAAAAATAGGTTGCAGCAGCCAAATTACTCTCCAAGGAACGACCACTCATATAAATTGAGGGAAAGAAGACAGAGGACGGACACTGGAAAGTTTTCTTTTCTCAATCGTACTATCAGGGACTGGAATGCTTTACCTGCAGACTTACTAAACACTTTACCAACAACCAGAAATGTATTTAAAAATAGGCTTAAGGACTTTACTAATAGACGGTAATTATACACAGTATTTAAAGGGTGTAGTTGATATTTTGTTACTGAAGTGTTGTATCAGTGAAGAATTATGTTGTGTCAGTGAAGTCGTTGTATCAGTGAAGAATTATGTTTTGTCAGTGAAGTGTGTTATGTAAGTGAAACGTGTTCCTGTCAGTGAAGCTTTATAGTTTATAGTGGCAGTGCAAAGTATTTGAAAGTATTTGAACAGTGAAATGTTTTTGAAGTGTTAGTGAAATCAGGCTAGAATCAGTGAAATGTGTCGTAGCTCCAGTGCAGTGACTGAGTTGACAGCGAAATAAGTGTAATGTTGAAAGGTACTTGTGCAGATATGAACATATACTCGTGGGTTTTAGTTCGAACTTAGGTGTAAGATACAAATTAGATTTATTTTAAATGTTATTTTAAGTGATCGTGCTTCATTTGATTTAGGATATTCCCTGTTATTATTATTATTAATATTATTATTAATTGTATTTATAATTAATAAGTTTATTATTGTCATTATTGAGTGTAATTAGTTACCACTGCCACCGGGTATATACCCATTGCAGTGTGAATACATCCATCCATCCATCCATCCTCATCCTCATCATCATCATCATCATCATCATCATCATCATCATCATCATCAGAGTTGCGAGTTATAATAGCGGAAACAGCCTGTATATTGAAAACAAATATTTCAATTGAATTTATTATTATATTCTGTTGATGTGTATGTCAGTACTGATCTTTTGTAGAAACTTCCTTAAAATTATAAGCTGAATTATTCACTTCTTTCCATTTTCCAACTTTAATTATGTCGTTCTCTCTATTGTGAACTCTCATCGATTTAGTAATTATTACAACATTTCAATTACTTAAACTTCCTGGAATCATTAAAAATTCATAATTTTCTGTCCCTACTAAAATCAATTCTAATTAAAACTTTTGCTCCATCACGGCAAGGCCTGAGAGTGACACTGTAATTGGTTTCGAACATCTCCCCCATTCAACTCTGTCGTCTCTACCTTTCTTCAAAGCACCTTTAATTAGAATAAACTTCTTGTTTGGACTCATGAGAAGAAGTAATTACAAGACAAGAGCCGACCAGACTCTTTCCTTCCCTTAATCATTATCTCGTCCCTAGGGAACCGCAAAGATGTGCTGTAGGCTGATTCAAGTAAGGTGGAGTGTAGTCGCCTTCAAGAGGAATGAGCAAGCAGGAGGAATTCAAATCTTTCACTTGCACGTGTGACATCGAACGTAGATGTAAACAACAACGGTACACTAAAATTATAAAAAATATTTTTCACTAACATTATAATAACTACTGTTTAGAATTGAACGGGTTACATTCAATTCAATTTATTTGGCCATTAGACATACAGTTTTAGGCTTCGTCAGAATACATTGAAAAACATAAATACATTTTAAAAAACACTAATAAAAGAAACAGTAAAATTTAAATAATAAAATGAAAACATGAAATAATTTGAAACTTTTAAATTAAAGAAAACTAACTAAATTGCAATTATACTTATTCATTAAAATACAATTTCATACAAATTTGTGTTGAAAAAGTCAGCAACAGAATAAAAAGATTATTTAATAACCAATTGTAAAATCTAGTTTTGAAGCTATTGATTGGTAATTTATAATATTGACTTGGGAGCTTATTATATAATTTCATCCCCATATTTAAAAAGTTTGTGTTGCTCCTGTGTAATCTACAATATGGAATATTAATTTGTTCACTATTTCTAATTTCATGATCATGTGTATTGGTCACTAATGAGTAATTAACGATATTTTGTCGAGTGTAAAGTACTAGATCATGCTGTATATATACAAATTTATAATTGTTAAAATCCGTGATTGTCTGAAAAGTGGCCGACAATGTTCCAGATAGTTCGATTTACATAAAATTATAATGGCCTTCTTTTTAAAATCAAGATGCTTCCAATTTTGGTTCCATTTCTCCAGAAAATTAGGGCATATCGGATTATCGACTGAAAGAAAGAAAAGTAGGCACATCTTAAATAATTTTGAGAAACGCAAGTTGTTAATTTCTTTAACAAATATAAAACTCTTGATAGCTTTGTGCATATGTATTCGATGTGCTTATCCGATGTTAAACTGGAGTCTATAAAAAGTCCTAGAAATTTTGTGTAGTTGAGTCTGTTGTCCTTATTTATTAGATAATTTAGGCTGAAAGTTAAGTTGATAGTTTTTTCTTCATTAAGCAAGAAACCATTAGATTCAAACCATAAAGCCATCTGTGATAGAGTGTCGTTGTTGAGAGCATGTAGTTGATTTAGAGCAGAGGAAGAACATAGGAAAGTAGTGTCATCTGCATACATCAACTGCTTGTTTATGCTGATGACGTGAATATTATGTTAGTAGTAAATTCACAAACGATTAGGGAAAACACGGGAATTTTACTTTAAGTAAGTAATGAGATAGGTTTCATAATAAAAAAAAGTATATCATTATGTCTCGTGACTAGAACATAGTACGAAATGGAAATATAAAAATTGGAAATTTGTCCTTTGAAAAGGTGTAAAAATTCAAATACCTTGGAGCATCAGTAACAAATATAAATGACACATACTTACTTACTTATTTCCTTACTTGCTTACTTACTTACTGGCTTTTAAGGAACCCGGAGGTTCATTGCCGCCCTCACATAAGACCGCCATTGGTCCCTATCCTGAGCAAGATTAATCCAGTCTCTACCATCATATCCCACTTCCCTCAAATCCATTTTAATATTATCCTTCCATCTACGTCTCGGCCTCCCCAAAGATCTTTTTCCCTCCGGCCTCCCAACTAACACTCTATACGCATTTCTGGATTCGCCCATACGTGCTACATGCCATGCCCATCTCAAACGTCTGGATTTAATGTTCTTAATTATATCAGGTGAAGAATACAATGCTTGCAGCTCTGCGTTGTGTACCTTTCTCCATTCTCCTGTAACTTCATCCTTCTTAGCACCAAATATTTTCCTAAGAACCTTATTCTCAAACACCCTTAATCTCTGTTCCTCTCTCAAAGTAAGAGTCCAAGTTTCACAGCCATACAGAACAACCTGTAATATAACTGTTTTATAAATTCTGACTTTCAGATTTTTTTACAGCAGACTAGATGACAACAGCTTCTCAACCGAATAATAACAGGCATTTTCCATATTTATTCCGCGTTTAATTTCCTCCCGAGTATCATTTATATTTGTTACTGTTGCTCCAAGATATTTGAATTTTTCCACCTCTTCGAAGGCTAAATCTCCAATTTTTATATTTCCATTTCTTACCATATTCTGGTCACGAGACATAATCATATACGTCGTCTTTTCGGGATTTACTTCCAACCCTATCATTTTACTTGCTTCAAGTAGAATTTCCGCGTTTTCCCTAATCGTTTGTGGATTTTCTCCTAACATATTCACGTCATCTGCATAGAGAAGAAGCTGATGTAACCCGTTCAATTCCAAACCCTCTCTGTTATCCTGAACTTTCCTAATGGCATATTCTAGAGGGAAGTTAAAAAGTAAAGGTGATAGTGCATCTCCCTGCTTAAGCCCGCAGTGAATTGGAAACGCATCAGATAGAAACTGGTCTATACGGACTCTGCTGTAAATATAAATGACACACGGGAGTAAATTAAATGCAGAATAAATACTATGGGAAATGTGTGTTATTATTCGGTGGAGAAGCTTTTGTGTACCTCTGATTGAGGTTCTGGGCGATATGTACATCTATTATCAGGCAGTACATCTCACTTGACGATATGTGTCAGAGGAAAAACAATTTTTTGTATAAATCTGAAGTCTGATTAATGGAATATGTGGCTAATCGGCGATGTATGCATTGGAGGGGGAAAGGAACTGGCCACCTTATCCCCGTATCTCCTGCCCTAGTTGCCTCATGAGTGATGCCTAATTGGTGTTAGTTATGAGGTTCAAACCTGTCTTCGGAGAGTTGACTAAATAACATCAAGTTTTGTCATCTAGTCAGGTTGAAAAATAACTGAAAGTTAGAATTTATAAAACAGTTGTATCGACCTAATGTTGGTATGTTTCAATATCGCTTCGAACAATTTCCTGCAGCAATCACTTTACTATAGTCGAGAAATATAGAAGTGACTGACGCCACGAGATGTGTAAGAATAATTCTTGTTCAAATATGTATAGGACTACGAATCCGCACAAGTTTCAGTAGTCATTAAAGCAAAAATTAAAAGTGTTCTTGAAACGAATTATCAGTTTAATATGATGTACGATTTACGAAATGCGCTACTAGATTCACAAAGCTAGTGTTCACTCTGTGACACAGGAAGGAACACTGTATCGGATTTCAGATTTTCTCCCGTTACGTCTAGTGACGTATAACGAACATTTTCAAGGAACAAAATTTAATATTGTTTTCCTAAGCGTACAACAGTAGCCTATTTCTTTTGATAAACTGAAAATCTACATTATTATTAATTTAACAAGATTAGATGGTATAATTTATTATCCTTATACGTAAAAGTGTATTATTTTATGTTGAAAATTAAGAAGATTCTAATTGTAAATTATTGTCCTTTTTATACAGGGTGATTCACGAAGATTGCGCAATACTCTAGGATGTGATTTCTGGCATCATTCTGATGAAAAAAGTTCATATAAACATGTCATATTTTTTTAATTAAGGCGAGTTACGCCGTCCTAAAGACATTAATTCATCAATTTAAGCACAGAAACTTAATCATAAACAAAAGCAAAAAAAGGTCTTTTGAATTCAATGTTTTCTAACGTCAATAGAAAAAAAATTCAGACAAGTTTGAGGGGGATATATATATAATGTACGATATGATTGATATTTTATGATATACGATATGATAAAAATGTAATGCTAGAACAAAGATACAAATTGATTTTATAATGATATGATATGATATGATATATGATATTATATGATATATGATAAGATATGATATGATATATGATATGATATGATATGATATGATATGATATGATATGATATGATATGATATGATATGATATGATATATGTATTTATTAACACTACAACTGGGTATACACCCGGTGGCAGTTATATATAAATACAATAATATCATTACAATTATACAATAAGTACAGCAAAAGAAAAAAAAATAAAATAAAATAAACCTAAATTTATTTCTAACTATATATAAATAGATGCTATAAACCTAGGACTATAAATAAAAATTATTCTATAATAACGCCTAACAATAAGCAAAGGTAAACCTAACTTATAAGTACTTCTATTTCACCCAACTATTACCAATTTAAGTAATTACATATCACCTTAATTAATCAATTATCAACTTAATTATATATCATCTTAATTAATTACATATCACCTTAATTTATTTACATATCATCTAATTTACGTATCATCTTAATTAATTACTTATCAACTTAATTACATGACGCAACTTACGTAGATATTTACATTACACCTACAATTACATTTTCAGTCTAATCTTCTCAACCTTTCCTTAAATGTATTAATTTTGAGAGGACCACCTGAAAGATTGCCACAGGTAAGCTATTGCAGTCTACTATTGTACGGTTAGCAAAGGGACGTGATATGATTTGATATGATATGATATGATATGATATGATATGATATATGATATGATATGATATGATATGATATGATATGATATGATATGATATGATATGATATGATATGATATGATATGATATGATATGATATATGATATGATATGATATGATATGATATATTATGTTTAGTCAAGTGTCCGAAAACAGGTTTTGAACCTCATATGCGACACCAATAACGTAACACTCATGAGGCAACTAAGCCAGGAGATGATGGGCATGGTTGTATATTACACTATATTATAGGCCATATTAAATTAGTTTATAATGCATTACATACAAACACAGAATAGAATATATACTGGGTGTTCATTTCAAAGTGTGTCATGACGTCACTGTTGTTGGGTCACCGATTTGAAGCGAGTTTCAGCTGATATGTTAGAGAAGTTGCCTATTATTTAAGGCGTTCTTCAATCTGAACTTGAGAACGTGTACGGTATAACTTGAACGTCGTAGCAACAGATGGCGGTCTGTACGGTCTGTGTGCTACCATAACCTCTTTCGAACTGTGTTTTGCGCCGGAAGTCGTACGCAGGGTATTTGTTATCATCGTTGCGTACGGTAACATTCCACAACACAAATCAAATACTCCGTGTCCATGTTGACCGTCGAAGTTAATGTCAACAAATACGTAAGTAATCGTCTTAACCCTCTCCCCATATCCCGACAGTGCGTATTTCCAAACAGTTCACATTCCTGCCACTACCGGCGTTATCGTACGTATCGGTATGTACTCTTCAGAATGAACGCCGTACTTGCTAGCCATCTTCTCTGCCTCTTAGGTTATACACCTGAGCTGCGGAAGTGTAGGAAGATTGAATTCTCTAGGCTCATCAACTAGCCACATGACGGCATACAGCGAGCCAAGACACATTTTGAACTGAACACCCAGTAGAACAGAGAACGAAGCAATGAATCCATAGAAGTGTTACATGTCTTTTGCTCTGAAATAGAACTGGACAGACAGGGGCGACAGACAATGAGTTTCTGTAGAAGAGATGTAAACCTTTACTTTACTACCGAGAATCAGGCACGAGTTGGCTGAATTTGTAGCTATAAACCTCCACAGCAGATGACATTAACACAACATATCCTTTCGAACAACCTCGATTGCGCTCAACTACTCACCCTCCTGCCTCCGGATTCTTCATTATATAGAAGATATGCACAGAAGTGTCTTCATTTTGCTACAGAATGAGCTGAAATGTAACGACGTGCTTGTCTCATAAATAAGACGGAACTGCCGAAATACTGCGAGGGTTGCCATACAAGATGTTCTGCCACAGCTCAACAGAATCTGCCTCTGCCTGACTTGAGGGGTGGAAGGAGGGATTACTTGGGGGGCTGCGGCTCCCCTCAGATTGAGCGGCAAGTACTCTGCTGGAAATTAAATTCTTACTGAGATGAGTTGTAGCGGATATATTTTTATTTTTAAGAGATAGTTGTGAAGTGGGCATTATGTATCCAAATGATATTATTCAGATGAATTTACAATAACTACGAATCAATTCAACAGCGGCTCTGACGATATATTCCATTCACTAAATCACGTAACAAATGAAATAGCACAGAAATTATTTCTGAAAATAAATTTCACTCACACGAATTAAAAATAACTACGGTCAATCCAAACGGTGCCATAACGGTATTTTGCTTATACAAGATCATGTTAGTGTGAAATAGTGCAGATATTATCTCGACAAACTGTTTTTATTCATATTAATTATTAACAATATCTATGATATGATATGATATGATATGATATGATATGATATGATATGATATGATATGATATGATATGATATGATATGATATATGATATGATATGATATGATATTTTAGCATAAAATGCTGACACTAAACAGGGCATTGTGGACCCCACGACACGTTTTGAAGTAGAATGTCATCAGTCAGCCGGGGTCCACCTTGAGAAGAAGTCGATCTATGAGCCTACAGTCAACTATTTCAAGCTGAAATATGCCTTAATTCACGTTGAGGTATTCGGCTTGCTCATAGGTGCTCAAGGGACTATACCAGCTTTTTTCGAAGAATTTCGACGGCAGTTTGCTCTGCCAACATCTCTTTGTTTCCCTTCTTTAAAATTTAATATCTATGTTTACACATGTATAATAATGTTTTGAGGATATACTGAGTCCGTAAGGGCTACCCTCAAAGGGGGGCAGTTTATTATTATTATTATTATTATTATTATTATTATTATTATTATTATTATTACATGATACATGCTATGATATGATTTTTTTATTTTATTTTATTGGTTTATTTTACGACGCTGTATCAACATCTAGGTTATTTGGCGTCTGAATGAAATGAAGGTTATAATGCCGGTGAAATGAGTCCGGGGTCCAGCACCGAAAGTCATCCAGCATTTGCTCGTATTGGGTTGAGGAAAAACCCCGGAAAAAACCTCAAGCAGGTAACTTGTCCCGACCGGGATTCGAACCCGGGCCACCTGGTTTCGCGGCCAGGGGCGCTGACCGTTACTCCACAGGTGTGGACGTGACGATATGATATGATATGATATATGATATGATATGATATGATATGATATGATATGATATGATATGATATATGATATGACGTGATATGATATGATATATGATATGATATGAAATGATATATATGGTATAATATGTTATGATAAAAATATGACAAATTCAAACATGGCTCTAACGATATATTCCATTACAAGATCATGTTACTATGGAGTGGTACACTGACGTTCATGGATATCTGACCCTTACTAATCGATAGAGATCGATGATTTCTTCGTGTAAGTGTGGCTTCTTTAGTTATTACTTCTACGAATAGCTGGCGAAGATAATAGTCAGTGTAGCCAATCGTACATTCTCTACGGTACTGTAAAACATGTTTTACGATCGTCATTTGTTTACAGCATAGACAGTCAACTGAAAATGGCGGCTGCGCTTAACATATTTGGTGAAGCTAACATTAGTGAAATAGAATTTCAGCAAGTCAATTGATATTTTATTGTATTAGAATACTTTATTTCTTCTAATCTTTAGGGCTATATACTTTCTTCTAATCGTGTAATAGTCAATTACATTCCACTCCAGTTTTGATTTTCTCTAGATCAGTGGCCGGCAGATGCTGCAGTTGTGACGTAAGAGCCAGTCAGATCGCAAGAGCTTGGGAGAGCGAGCAGTTGAGTCGTATTAATGTTAGCACACACCAGCGCAGTGGCGTCAGTGCAGCAGTAGAACGGGACTGTTGAAAACAAAAGGATCTATCTACATTTTATAGAAGATTTCCCCAGCAAGATTCCCTCGATTGCATAGATTTGCTGCTAGGATGTTGAGCATATTCGGATCTACGTATGTATGTGAACAGTTCTTTTCTGTATGAAGATCTGCAAACCACAACATAGAAACCACCTGTCTGATCTGAACTTGAAACATATTCTTCGCTTGTGTGTTAGCCAGGCTATGACTCCAAATATTGCAAAATTAGTACGCGAGAAAAGAGGAAAAAAATCTCGACAAAGCGTTTAGCTTGGGCACGGTAGTGACACGAAGTGATGGTGTGTTTCAAAAGTTGAAATATACTTTGCATACTACTCACCAAGATAGGGCCTATATAGTTTAATCTGTATATTATGTAGAAAAATGTGTGTTAAAAACACTGTTTTTAAGTTTCCGAGTAGATAAAGTGTTGCAGTACTGCTTAAAGTATTTATTTATATGTTTGTATGTTTATAGCAGTTTCGGAATTTCATTTATATATGCAAACGCTTCTGCAAGTGGCTGTATTATGAGTTTCATATTATTATAATTACATTAAATTTGATTACAAACCAAGATATTTTGTTACATTGATTTATCACGGTCGTACAGTTTTCTTTTCGTACAAATGTATTGTAATTGTACTGTTCCCATACTACCTCAGACGAATGGATCGCGCTCTGTCATTGCATAGGCGCCGTACCACCACTGTTCAGTTGAACCTTCTCTCCACGCTGTGCTCAATATGCAGAGATTGCCGAGCAAAGAGCAAGGCGGCTACGTCGTATGACGTCACAGAGCACGGAACATGCCGGTCACTGCTCTAGATAAATCAAAATCTCTAGTGAGATTACTGTTGATAAATTAAAAATAACTAAGAGAAAATTGAAGGAGGGCTCTAACGATACTTTTCTTCCAGAAGATCATGTTAGAAAGTCTGTTAGTCGACGTACTTACTTACTTACTTAATTACTTACTTACTTACTGGCTTTCAGCGAACCCGGAGGTTCATTGCCGCCCTCACATAAGCCAGCCATTGGTCCCTATCCTCCTGAGCAAGATTAATCCATTCTCTATCATCATATCTCACCTCCCTCAAATCCATTTTAATATTATCTTCCCATATATATCTCGGCCTCCCTAAAGGTCTTTTTCCCTCCGGCCACCCAACTAACACTCTACATGCATTTTGGATTCGCCCATACGTGCTACATGCCCTGCCTATCTCAGATGTCTGGATTTAATGTTCCTAATTATGTCAGGCGAAGAATACAATGCGTGCAGTTCTGTGTTGTGTAACTTTCTCCATTCTCCTGTAACTTCATCACTCTTAGCCCCAAATATTTTCCTAAGCACCTTATTCTCAAACCCCCTTAACCTATGTTCCTCTCTCAAAGTGAGAGTCTAAGTTTCACAACCATAAAGAACAACCGGTAATGTAACTGTTTTATAAATTCTAACTTTCAGATTTTTTGACAGCAGACTGGATGATAAAAGCTTCTCAACCGAATAATAACACGCATTTCCCATATTTATTCTGTGTTTAATTTCCTCCCGAGTATCACTTATATTTGTTACTGTTGCTCCAAGATATTTTAACTTCTCCACCTCTTCAAAAGATAAATTTCCAATTTGTATATTTCCATTTCGTACAATATTTTCGTCACGATACATAATCAGATACTTTGTCTTTTCAGGATTTACTTCCAAACCTAACTCTTTACTTGCTTAAAGTAAAATATCCGTGTTTTCCCTAATCCTTTGTGGATTTTCTCCTAACATATTCACGTCATCCGCATAGACAAGCAGCTGATGTAACCCGTTCAATTCCAAACCCTCTCTGTTATCCTGGACATTCCTAATGGCATATTCTAGAGCAAAGTTAAAAAGTAAAGGGGATAGTGCATCTCCTTGCTTTAGCCCACAGTGAATTGGAAACGCATCTGACAGAAACTGACCTATACGAACTCTGCTGTACGTTTCACTGAGACACATTTTAATTAATCGAACTAGTTTCTTGGGAATACCAAATTCAATAAGAATATCATATAAAACTTCTCTCTTAACCGAGTCATGTGCCTTTTTGAAATCTATGAATAACTGATGAACTGTACCCTTACACTCCCATTTTTTTTCTAAAACAAAATATCTGGTCAATAGTTGATCTATTACGCCTAATACCACACTGATGATCCCCAATATTTTCATCTACATATGGAGTTAATCTTCTCAAAAGAATATTGGACAAAAGTTTGTACGACGTCAACAAAAGTGATATTCCTCGAAAGTTACTACAGTTAGTCTTAGTCTTATAGTTAGTCGACATACGCACAATAAAATTGTACCACAAATATTGGCCCATTAAACAGAGTGGACCGACAGTCTTGTGCAGTACTGCATGCGGTATGTTTTGAGCACTGCGGGATAGGCAAGAGCCCCGCAGCTATTTTGTTATTTTTTGTATTCACACAAACTAATATTACTGTGGCCATTATACATGCGAACCTAACCATGATGTGAATGGAATTAATAAAAATGATTACACATTGGCATCGCTGTGCTGCTGTAATTTTAAACTGAGCATTCAATACGTACGTATATGTAAACAAGTGAAATATTACGCGGATTCATAGTGACCTCTGTGATACCGGATCAATGCGACTGGAATGAATACAGAGCTGATTGTGTATTACATGAAAGTACAATCCCATGTTTGTAAATATGAAGATGGACTGCAAATAAATTATACGTTCTTGCAAATCTTACAGGAAATCAGAACCTTTCTAGAAACAACGACGTCTTCCTCTTTATCTGCTTGTGTTAGATATCAATTTCTTAATTTTCTGGGGCCACCTCTCTTTGGTCATTCTCCTCATTTAGCCATACCACCTCAATCTCAACTTCATTCCTTGTTCCATATGAAAGAATTTCTACCACTTAGTCTAAAAAAGAATCTTATTCAGACGCTTGTAATGCCCCATTTTGATTATTGCGATTCCTTGCTAACTAATGTAAGTTCACTCTTAGCTGAGAGACTACAACGTGTTCATAATGTGTGCATACGATTCATCTGCAATACTCGTAAATTTGACCATATAACACCTTCCCTCCAGTTACTTTCATGGGTGTGTCTGAAGGAACGAAGAACAGTGCATTCACTGTCTCTTCTGTTTAGAATCATGCATACTTCTACTCCGAATTATCTGTTACCGCGCTTTCAATTTCTTACAACTCTTCGAAACCGACATCAAGCACTTCTTTCTATCCCTCATCATAGAACGTCTTCCTATACTGTAGAAATACCTCGCCTCTGGAATTCGTTATCTAATGACGTCAGGGACTGCCGGACTTTATCACAATTCAAAATTAAATTGGAAAATTTTTTCTTAGTTAATGTTTTTTAGGTATTGCTAGAAGTATTGATTTGTGTTTTTTTTTCTTTTTCTTTTTTAACCTAGATTAAAACTGCAAGTTTCTTGTTTATGTTAGTTAATTAGTTAGGATACAATTAATTATGATACTTAATCACTCATTTAAAGTTTGTGTGACTGCAACTTGTGTATATTTTTGTGTGGTTTTACTTTGTTTATAGTGTACACTAGAATAAATAAATAAATAAATAAATAAATAAATAAATAAATAAATAAATAAATAAATAAATAAATAAATAAATAAATAAATAAATAAATCTTCTGACTTCCAATGTCTCAAGTGTTGTTATATCGGCCTCTCCCCTACTTCTTATATCCTCGTCCCGCACTCCGTCCATTATTGTTAGGCCACACGTATTCGCCAATAATTCATTTCCACGTTATCAATAGGCTATGACCAGACCTGGGCACAACGGGGAAGTAAAAGGGAGCTCAGAAACCTCCGTCCATGTCCTTTTCGCTTACACAATACAATACAATACAATACAATACAATACAATACAAAACCCTTCAAACTGGACATTTCACACCTAACGGCAAATTTGCATATTTCCACTCGGTAATGAGTTTTGGAATAATATTCTAGGGAAATTGCAGATATAGTAATAGTATATTTCTATCACAAAAAAGTAATTAGAATAATAGTTGGTGCCAAATCTAAGGAATCGTGTACGACTATTTAAAAAAAAAACTACAAATAATGCCCGTAGCCTGTCAATATATTTTTTCATTAATAATCTTCCTGGTATGTAATCGTGAAAACTTTGTTCATAGGATAAAGACACGTCACAAAATGACTTTAATACTCTATCAGCAAGTCTATCGTGCTATCAAAAAGGAGTGTTTTATACGGCAGTAAAATATTTTAATAGCCTCCCTATCGATATAAAAAGTGAAACTCAAAACATAAGGTTATTTAGGGCCAAATCAAAGAAGTACCTAATTTCTCACGCCTTCTATTCTGTAGATTAATTCATGACATTCAACAACACTTCATGAAATAAATAAATAAATAAATAAATAAATAAGTAAATAAATAAATAAGTAAGTAAGTAAATAAGTAAGTAAATAAGTAAATAAATAAATAAGTAAATAAGTAAATTAAATAAATAAATTAAATAAATAAGTAAATAAATAAATAAATAAGTAAATAAGTAAGTAAATAAATAAATAAATAAGTAAATAAGTAAGTAAATAAATAAATAAATAAGTAAATAAGTAACTAAATAAATAAGTAAATAAGTAAGTAAATAAAAAAATAAGTAAATAAGTAAGTAAATAAATAAATAAATTAAATAAATAAATTAATTAAATAAATAAGTAAATAAATAAATAAGAATCAAAATTACTTCAGTATTGACTTAGCGGTTAACAAAAATCTTTAACAAGAATAATTGATTCGCGTACCTTACTTAAGTGACGATGGAAAGAGCCGGAGAGGTCAATTTCTGACTACAGACGGTGATACTAGAAAGTTGCAGTAGGATATTCAGTTCAGTGAACTAAAAATTAGATTCGTCGTAATGTGTAGCTGCCTGTTTTGTGTACAGAAGGACAAAAAAAAACTTAATTTATAACATGAAGGAGAGCGGCCCATGTTATTTGATTAAATTGAAACGACAAACGACTCCATTCTCTAAACTTCAGCCCGCATTGTATCCTATGTAACTATAAATTGTTTGCCCTTTACTTCAGTAAAATGGTTGTATGAATTAAATTTAAACGCGTGAAAGATATAAGAATTCTTATTCCAACAAAATTATTATTCTATGCAGTAACGAAGTAATGAAAGAATGGAATTATTCAGTTGTGTTGTTTCACGGCTAGAAAATCCATCTGAATCATTATTATGATTATAACTAGCATCATCATCATTATCATGAGCAGCAGCAGGAGAGTCATCATTACTACCAGTTTCACTGTAATTTTACAATCAATTTCAATGTGAGTTGTACTATTCCGTCTTCATTAAATTGTTATTTTCTTTGTGCTTATTGGTCTGCCCATTTGATTTTTTTAACAAAAAAAATCCGCCCTAAATAAGGGTTCGAATAGATCGGCCTACTAATCAATTCATAAAGAATAATCATTAAAACCAATTGTGTGACAATTTGAAAGGGAAAAGAAAACATTAAGATAAATTATACGAAAACAAAGGAAATCATTTACAATAAAAGTTTGTTGGGTACAAATGATTACTAATTATAGCTAAGGATTGATTTTAACACATGAGATCCTATGGCATCAATCGTTGCATCAGAAATTTTAAATTGTTTAAGTTGATTTAAAGTTTGTCGTGGGATCATGCCACGGGGACCGAACACGAGCCCAAAAACTGTCCAATGTGTGATGTGGTATTGTGCTCCGAGATGCTGACAACAAGGCTCATATATGACTTATTTTTCACGACACACCTCATGTGGTTGTTGCTCGTGCATCTCGAAACGGATTGTGGGATCAAGAATGACATCCTTATCCTTCTGCCGATCAATTATGATGATATCAACACGTCTAGTAGAGCTATCAGAAGAGACGCAACCAACCTCCTCATAAACCTCATAGGAAGCATTCTGACGGATTGAAGCTGCGATGAGAGAACGAACCGTATTATGTCTGTTGATTTGGAGCAATTCTCCATGATGGCAGAAACCCAAGACGTGAGGCAGCGTTTTCTTGCTCGTCGCGTCTTCTGCAATGGGTTGAATCAAGAGTTCTACCAGGGAGAGTAAGTACAGATATTGTATTACAATTCATCTTAATGGCTTGCGTCCACTGACTGCTCGAAAGTCCCTTTTTGGTTGAGATCCACGAATTACCTTTCTTCTAGTGAGAATAGAAAACAACTCCCAAACCATTACTTTTCAATTTGCTCCATTGATGAAAAGAATCTTCACGCAATGCTTTTCTTAGTTTTTGAGAAGAAATATGTTCAGAGCAATCCAAGGTAATTGGTATTTGTTTGATGCAATGTTCAATTTCGTTTGGAAGATTCCGAGTGGCTGCTACATGAGGGTTGTCAACGTGTAAAAGTCTTTGACAAATATTTAAATGCTGAAGATAAGCTTCCCACTGGGCTTTAAAGACTCCTAAACCTCGCAATCTTCTTGGTGCATGCAACATAGCATCCGGGGTGTCAGTAAGAATGTTAATTATTTCCTCAACAGCGCTGCGAATTAATTTGTCAATATAAGATAGAAATTTGACTTTAAGATCTTTTAAAGGAGCACGAAAGCTAAAGAAGCCATCAAAATTAATATATAAGCAATGGAAGGTAGAAGACACGGAAGAAATAACGTCGAGAGATGTCGATTGTTTGCGTTTGGTTATTTTACGACGCTTTATCAACTGCGATGATTATCTAGCGTCTGAATGATATGAAGGTGATAATTCCAGCGAAATGAGTCCAGGGTCCAGCGCCGAACGTTACCCAGCATTTGCTCTTAATGGGTTGAGGGAAAACTCCGGAAAAACCTCAACCAGGTAATTGGCCCCAACCAGAATTTGAACTCGGGCCCACTTGTTTTACGGCCTGGCATACTAAGCGTTATTCCAAAGCGGTGGGCAAAAAGGGCACTTACGTGGTGTTTTACTTTACTCTTATTTTACAAAACATTTTTATGGATAGTTTACTAAAGACTATTACACTTTTACTACGTCATACTAATTTTGACCAATAAAACTGTACGAAAGGACGTCTTTCAACCAATAATGGCTGCTTATCGCACAATTTTATCGCGTCCCTAGCATTTGTTTATTTTTATCACTACCCTAGCATTTGTTTCTTTGTTTGCCAACATTTCAAACTGCACTGGTCTGGACGTCAAAAAACAGAAAATTACAAACCACTCCAGTCGATGCACAGCACTTTGAAATATGACTCGCATTGGCATTCAAGAACAAGAATTAATAAAGGTCACTGGTCATAGCTATGCATCTTCCCTGAAACCCTATTTACAAATAAATGAAGAGCGCCATTCGGAAATCCTGAATAAGTTGAGGGATACACCATGTACATCAACGAGTTCACTTCTTTTACACACACGTCCAATATAACATCAACTGAACCACCAACCACTAAAACATTCAAATTTTAAAATTATACTTTCAATAATTGATTCTTTTAAAATTATTTATGTTTATATTTTATTTCATCATCGTTAATTAAAACGATTCTTGTTTATTTCATCATCCCTAATTAAAACCTTTCTAACACTCGTTTATATTATTTAGGTAATGTTTGTTATAGCTTCTGCTATATGATATTATGGATAGTCACGTATCAGAGATTGTTTAATACTAAGATTTATTGAAAATCATCTGCCAAGTGACGTTGATTACTGGGATCCGGATGATTGAAGTGGAATAAAACTGTTTTAACAAAAATGAAACTGAATCAACAAAGCCTTCTTGACTAGTAACCGTCCACAGAGTTCAATGAAGATTCCATACTTGGCACAACTGATAACAAGAAAACAGGTAATCATAACACACTACTGCCACCTAGCGTAATGTTGAGATGTACAATAATACATTTGAAGACAGTTGTATTTTCGTAAGGCAATATTTTATTGTATTGGAGTACTTCGTTACTTCTAATCTTTATATACTTTCTTCTAATCGTGTGATAGTCAATTAAATCCCACTCGAGTTTTGATTTTTTCTAGATAAATCAAAACCTCTAGTGAGATTACTGTTGGCAGCTGTATTCAGTACGTCATAAATCTTGTTACTATCAAAGATGATTCCATAAAATTATTACGGTTTCAATATTCAACATCAATTTTCTCAAAACTAGAATCTTAGAGTAGTTCCCTTCTTGCACTCAACCCCTTAATTTTGAAACACAGTGTGTATTATTTACAATGTCATCAATTTATGTGGTCAAATTAACAACTTCTGATTATAATTCAGACACTGTTACTTCGATAGCAAATATTACGCAAGCAATTAACGTTTATCGATTTTGAACGAGGCAGAAGGCAACAATGTAGCCAGTGAGCGAAAGTTTTCCCAGCGTCCGGATTTGATAGCAAATCGTTTTGCTTTGCCGATGTTTGTTTTTGGTTGAAGAGAACTTTCCATCCATCCAGCTCTACGTCTTCCGCTTCTCGGACGCTTTTGCCAGGCAAATTTCTTTGAATCTCCATGTAACTCAGTCATAACAAACCCGACGAAGAGAATGACGGGTGAAAGCAAACACTTTCCTTTGAAATGTGTGCAAGCATATATTCTCTATTCACCATTTCGAAGTATAACATTACCCACAGAAAGTAGGAGTTTTGTCTTCTTTCTGCATATGAACCACCCGTCACCGTACTTTAATATGTTTTCATTCCCTTGGGTTCTTTACTTTCCCTTTTACTAAAAACTCTTTTGAAATCTTGAAAGAAGTAAGCCATTTACTAGCAACGAACAACGTAGTTGGCATTTGTGAAGTGCATCTATAAATTCTATACGCCTTTTTCATCGTCTATAATTAAGACACTACTTGTCGATGGTAGTAACAGGAAACTACATAATATTGATGATAGTAGTAAATTTAAATTCTTAGAAGATACTTTATCGTATGATGATAATGCAAATCCAATACGGTACAAAGACAAGAAAAAAATATGGAATTCCAAATCATCCATCATCTACACTTAACAATTTCCAACTCCGTCCAAAGATACTCCATGTATTGTGAGTCCCTATCACCACAGTCTACTATTATACAGTAGCGAAGCTCAATAAGTAGTAAAAATGCAAACATGGGTAGTTGCCCACCACTAGGATCGCTCTTATCGCCTCATCATCGCAGATCTCTCTCCTAGCAGACGACAAAATATGTTACACTTTCGTTGTCGTGTTCTTTTGGAAAAATTAACACCATCTTTCCATTATTGAAATATTAAATGCATAAAGTTAATTTATTATTTTAATGAAGTATATTAAATTCCACCATAAACTCGAAGATACCTGCAAGAAATAGGTTAATATTATTTTTGTTTGTGCAAAATGAACTGAAATTTACTATAATCGCTTCACTCATTCAAGATTATAGCGATAATTAACTATGAAACCAATAAATAATAATTTTCATTTCCCTTTACAGCAATAATAATGGAAATATGAATTAATGGAGTAACTTACGTGTACCGGTACTTGTAGTGTAGGCTTACGTAGTTAACAAAGTGGGATGAGGTTAAGCAATAATAATCACACCAGAATTGGAAATAAAACGTGTTCAATAAATTTTATTGTAACAGACCTTTTCTACGTCTCTAGTAAAGTAACAAATAAAAATAACAACAAAATTAACAGCTATAATTAAAAACATATCCTTTGAAAAAAAAAGTAGGCCTAAGCAATAATAATCCCACCAGAATTGAAAATAAAACGTGATCAATAAATTTCATTAAAAACTTCATTTTTCTACGTCTCTAGTAAAATACAGTATTATTATTCTAATTATTGTATTTCAGCCGTTAACATTTTCATTACAACCAATAACGAACATTTCACAAGCATCAATGTGAAATACGCAACGAGCTAGCACTCGATGGAAATACGACACAGTCCAAAGTCGACCGTGGGCAGTCTATTGTTTCTAGTTGCTAACCGCTTCGAGCGCTTTATCACGAGATTTGCAAAAAATCACCTCAAGCTTCGCGACTGTATATAGTAGATTGTGCTATCACCACGGCATGGCGCGTCCTCAGCTTGTAGATAGAGGAGACGGCCTCCAGATATGGAGGGTACCGAATAGCCTATATTGAATAAGCAGTCGTGGACAGCCGATAAGGAATGGTCCTTCAGCTTGGGGGTTGGGCGAAGGGCTAACAACCCATCACCGTAAAAAAACATTTTGTTACGAATCCCTACAATAAGCCTCGGAATCGGACCGATTCTCTGGCACGACCACAGCAAAGGAATAAAGTTTATAGAACAGGAGGGGTAACATTAGTAATATTAGTCGGTTGAGAAGCTTTTGTCATCTAGTGTGCTGTCAAAAAATTCTGAAAAATAGAATTTATTAAACAGTTGCTCTGTATGATTCTGAAACTTGGGCTCTCACTTTGAGAGAGGAACAGAGGTTAAGGGTGTTTGAGAATAACGTTCTTAGGAAAATATTTGGGGCTAAGAGGGATGAAGTTACAGGAAAGTGAAGAACGTTACATAACACAGAACTGCACGCATTATAATATTCTTCACCTGACATAATTAGGATCATTAAATCCAAACCTTTGAAATGGGCAGGGCATGTAGCACATATGGGCGAAGCCAGAAATGCATATAGAGTGTTAATTGGGAGACCGGAGGGAAAAAGACCTTTGGGGAGACCGAGACGTAGATAGAAGGATAATATTAAAATGGATTCGAGCGAGGTGGGATATGATGATAGATACTGGATTAATCTTGCACAGGATAGGGACCGATGGTGAGCTTATGTGAGGGCGGCAATGAACCTGCGGGTTCCTTAAAAATCATTGTAAGTCCAAAGATACTCGCTTATCTAAAAAATAGTGTTCACTGGAATTCAATTCATTTGAGTACTATTGTATAACTGTATGACCAAAGAAGTAAATGCAATTACATTTGAACTAGTCGCGATATGACCAAGATGTCCAAGCGACTATATAAATTAATCAAGTAGTTTCAATAAAATTTAAAATATACAGGGTGAATCTGTAATTATGTTACAAACTTTTAGGAATGATAGAGGAGATCATTATGAATAACTCTCACATAGGAATCTGTGTTCGGAAACATTTTCGTTTGGTAATTATCCAACAACTGATTTTCGGTGCCTACACGGAGACAAGATGTCACGTCCCTTGGCATAAAGAAGGCAGCGTAGCAAGGAGTACAATAACTTCCCTGCAACTGACGTACATCTAACGTTCAGTATCGGGACCGAAAATCAGCTGTCTGATAAATACACAACTTGATGTGTGCGCTAACCTCTTAAGGCAGGGACGAGACGATATTAGCTCCCAATGATGGTAGAAGAGCTCGACCTTGATCACGAGCGCATAGCGCATCTACTACATAGCGTCGTAACGTAGACATCAGGGATGTACATGCACATGCAGCGAATAAAGGCAGCAAGTATTACAATAACTTGCGTTACTAAATTTCTGGCTATCTAATAGGGCTTAATCATTCATATACCCTTAAATGATTGACCGCAAAAATTACGATGGCTCTCAATATCTTAATTTAATCAATTTTCTTTATCGTGCATCTCACAAATCACTCTAAGAAAACTCATTACATGATCACGACTGGAGAGTAAGGACTACATTTTCACAATCGCACAATCAATATACTCTATTTCAATCAATATTGCCATTATGATTTTTAAAACTTCCACAATTTTCGGCCAAAATTTGTGAAATTGAAACTATATAAACACATCTATAATAATATCATCTGTACAAAATTTGGTGCAATTAGGTCTAATAGTTTTGAAATTATATTTTTAAGTAAATTTTATATTGGCATTACTAAAAAAAGCTCCTTGCATCAAAGTTTTCAAAATGTTTAGTTCATATTTGCTCAAAATCTTGAAAATAGTTATTGGAATAAAAGTGAATTAGCTTTTTGACCTTAGTAATAGTATAAGTTAAAGTGCAATCAAAGATAAAATATTATTTCTAAATTAAAGAAACACGTAGTCTAATAAAAGTAAATATCAAGAAACAAGCAACAGGTAAACATCAACAGTACATTTAAAATAAATAAATAAAAGGAATCTAGATACAATCTACTGACCCAAATGTAAATTAATTTATCTTCGATGTCAATTCCGAAATCAATTTATCTCTCTCTTCTCCTGAATAATGCCTATATATTTTTTTCATGTTGCGTCTCATAATGCCGTTTTATGTTGCTTTTTTGCAAATGATATATCTTTTACACAACAAACACTAGACTTCATCACAATGTTCGAACCATAAATATTCGTTGAAAGCTTTAAGCACTTCCGTTCCGTCATGATGCGCTGTGTTCTAAGATCTGTACATCCTTTAGCAATGTTTACACGTAAAAGAGCTCCGCGCGCGCGCAGCGGGCATAAAGGAGCTCTCGCTCGAAATTACTAGTCACTATCGCAAGACTGTCTCAAGGTAACATCGGAGGACGTTGATATAATGCATAATTTTGCTTTAAATTGTAAGCCTTGTTACCATGGTGATTTTTGTAAATGTTACAAACGTATTGCGAATAGGTATAGAGTTGAAAACGATTTACACACGCACTATAATAATTGTAAAACGGAAGAAAACAATTTACAAATCTCTTCAACCCATGTTTTTAATATTGAGTATATTATCTATATCTATAATTTGAACTGGTAATGGAAATTACGGGAAAACTGCTGAACGAATTTTAATGAATGACCCGTCATTTTTAAGCTTGGCATCCAAGGATTTTCAGAAAAATAGTAACTTTCAGTGAAGCATTAGTTTTTCTACATAATTTTCCTATTTTCCAAAATCCATCTGTCGTCAGTTTTGAGAATTGAGAATAAAACAAAACACACACTACAATAAACAATATTACACGAAGGCCATGACCTGCAGGATTGCTGACATATTTAGAGTTTAAATTCAATTGGTTGTTAAAAACTAAAAGGCTTACTAAAAATAATTTACAGGTCTGATTTTGTAGTGTGTAATATTCTGAGTACAGCTGTGTATTGGATATTAAAAACTGCAAAACTTGAGGTGGTTTGATGACATTATCACTATTAGAAGTGAAATATTATTATGCCATGATGCGACTGTTTTTCATTAATTATATTACATATTATTAATGCTATATAGATGATATGAAAGTGAAACGTTTTCGGGTTATATAAGTGGATGTAGAGAATATCTTAAGTTATATCTTCATTTCTATAATTTACAGAGTGGCGGCTATATAGTATATATAGTACCGTATATGTTACTGAAAACTACAAAGCTTACATAAGATAATAATATTATTAAATATAAAATATTTTTATAGTTATTAATCAAGTGGGGTTGGGACTTTTTCATATATTTAATGGCGGTGTGGTGCAGATATTTATGTGCGTGATTCTCTTCGGTATTGGGTCGAGAGAGCGCAAAAATAACAGTTCCTAAGGAAAGACCAAAAGATATTACTTACTCATAAAATAAGAGGCCTACAAGATTTTGTAGTCTCCCGATCATTTCAGCAAAGTCTCTTAGCAAGATAAAATGATTTTACCCTCTACATTTCAAAGTAGTTCACGAAACATGCAGCAACTATACCAAGATGCTATATCTATTGTTCGAAAGCATGGCTAACCTGACATTTTTTTTAACTTTCAACTACAATCCACAATGACTTGAATTAGCTATTGCTTTACTCCCACATGATTAACTCACTGATCGTCCTGACATTGGTACTTGCATTTTCGCGTTCAAACTCAAAAACTGAACATGTATAGGTTCAAGAAAATGTACTTGGGACAAAAAACCATTAAGAGGGAGTATGTTTCATTATTATGGAAGCAAATAACTTTCAAAATGTCTAGTATTCTTCATGAAAATAAATCTGAAAAATGTTTATTTGAATGTCTAATGAACTTAGTTTGCAGCAGTTGCTGCACAAGCCACTGGTGTGTATTTAATTACTGTATAATATTTCACTCGGTACTAGACTATTTTCTAGAATTCAGTTCAGTGTTTTTATTTTATTTTTTATATAAAAATGTATAACGGTGTAAAGAGTTTTATAAGGTACAGACTTTTAGGCCTACATAACGTAGTTGTGTCAAAATATCTAATATTGTGACTGTATTAATTGTTTGAATTGTATTTATTGTGTTTCTTTTCTCTTAGGGCCGTACCAATACTCGCTCATTGCGCCATCATTTCATTAGTTCCTTCGATGACGCTATAACCAAGTTGAACTGCAGTTACAATTTTTATTATAACATACTGCAGTGCTATTTTAGACGTTTGAATTAATGTAATGATTTTACATGAACAAATTGAAGGTTACTACGGGATTAAATGTTTTAAACAGAATACCAGTTTAATTTGGAACCGATAGCGATGTAGGTTACACGGTCCGTGTGATGTTGTGGTACTACTGTGTTCCAACCACATACTGGTCTGGAAACCAGACGTGCGAAGTAACAAGATTATCGGAACACGTGTTCTCTGCAAGACCGCTCGATCACATCGCCAGTATGTACAGTATATCTACCTTCTGGGTCCTTTGGTTACGTTTTCAACCCCACACTACGACCATATTACGTGCTATGTATGCTGAAGAAATAAATGTGTCTCAGGACGAAGTCAGATTCTGGGTTTCGAAAGATGGAGATACTATTATTCATTGTAGTTAAGGGGAGATGAAGGTATTTTTTAAAACTTTTTTCCTATTTGGTGTAAATTATTATTTTTTGTATGTAAAGAGCTCATAGCTGTGGTAACTCAACCAAATAAAAATATTTTGAAAAAAAAAAATATTGGGGGGGCCCAAATTTGAAAAAAAAAATATACCCAATGCAGGACTGTACTAAAACCGATATATCTAAACCGTTTTTAAAGATAGATTCAAACCGTTTTTGCAATGTGTTTGCAAAAGTATGTTTTACAAACTGTCTGTAACAGAATTTTGATATCAGTCCCTACGTTTGTAAAATAAACAATTAAAATTTAGTAACAATTTTCTGATTTTCTTTTTGCAAACAAACGGACGTATTTTTAAAATGAAATTAATTAACAAAATTCTGTTACAGAGAAAAGTTTCCTAATAGTCTAAAGAATGCGTGTTCTAAATTTCATGCATGTATCTTTAATAGTTCAGAAATTATATCCATTTTGTCTGGCAATGTAGCAAAAAAATAAAGTTACTGGAAACCGATAAAAGCGGGCGTGTGATTTAAAAATCCATAGAACAGGAAGTTTAAAAATGACGTCTCAACATCCGATAAGGGCACAAATACCCACAAAATGTTATGCAATGCATTCCACATATATAAAAGGGTATTTTAAAGAAAAAAAAATTGAAAATTTAATTTTGCCGGAAACAACAATAAAAGTGGGCGAGTGATTTAAAAATCCATAACGCAGGAAGTTTAAAAATGGCGATCCACACATATAACAGAATATTTTAAAGATTTTTTTTTAATTTATTCATTTTTCATCAAAAATACCATCCTCTTCCTTAAGTGATCTTTCAAAAATTGTTTTATGCCTATAGGCCTATGTGTCTTTATTAACATCGGCTTCAAAAGTACTTAAATTGACGACACATTTCTGGTTGAGCTTTTGTAAAAATTAATAATTTATCTACCGTGCTAGAAATATTAGGCCTGCTTACTTACTTACTGGCTTTTAAGGAACCCAGAGGTTCATTGCCGCCCTCACATAAGCCCACCATAGGTTCCTATACTGTGAAAGATTAATCCAGTCCTCACCATTATATCCCACTTCCCTCAAATCAATTTTTATTTTATCCTCTCATCTAGTAGTATTAGTAGTATTTATTTATTTAACCTGGTAGAGATAAGGCCGTCAGGCCTTCTCTGCCCCTCTACCAGGAGATTCCAACTACAATATCAACAATAAAATTACAATTAGTATTAAATTTACAATTACAATTACAAACAATATTACAATTAGTATTAAATTTACAATTACAATAAAATCAAAGTACGAAAAGATTACCTGAATAATTAAAGCTAGATAATTTATCATAGAGAAACAAAGAATATTTTATATTTACTGAATTACAAATTAAATCTAGAATAACAAAATTGTATAGTGATGAAATTACTGAATATTGAAATATTTTGTGATAGATTAAAGAAACTATTTACAAGTAATCAATTGCTGACCAAGTGCCTAGTAAGTTTTCGTTTGAATTCAATTTGATTTCGACAGTCCCTGATGCTAGCAGGTAGCGAATTCCAGAGTCTTGGCAGGGCTATTGTGAATGAAGATGAGTATGAGGAGGTGCGATGGGATGGTATTGTTAGTATTGTTTCATGGCGAGAGCGTGTGTTCAGATTGTGGTGGGAAGAAAGGTAAGTGAAGCGAGACGACAGGTACGAAGGAATAGAAGAGTTCAAGATTTCGAAGAGAAAGAGAAGTGAATGTAAATTTCTTTTCTTATCTAGTTTAAGCCAACCTATTGCTTCCAGGGATGGGGTAATATGATCATATTTACGAACATTGCTTACAAAACGTACACACAAATTATGAGCACGTTGAAGTTTCATTTTGTTGTCGCTGGAGAGGTCAGTCAGTAAAATATCCGCATAGTCGAAATAGGGAAATGCAAGTGTCTGCACAAGGGACTTTTTTAAGCAAGAGGGGAGATGAACATTTATCCTTTTTAGCACATGGATAATAGAATATACTTTTCTGCAGGTTTCTGTGATTTGCATGTCCCAGTTGAGATTATTATCCATGTGAATGCCAAGATTTTTTACTGAAGAACTGAAAGGGATATGCACTGTACTTACTTTAACATGGGAAGTATCTAAGTATCGGCCTGCCCAAAAGTCTTTTCCCTCCGGCCTCCCAACTAACACTCTATTTGCATTTCTGGATTCGCCCATACGTGCTACATGCCCTGCCCTTCTCAAACGTCTGGATTTAGTGTTCCTCATTACGTTAGGTGAAGAATACAATGCGTGCAGTTTTGCGTTGTGTAACTTTCTCCATTCTTCTGTAACTTCATCTATCTTAGTCCCAAATATTTTCCTAGGCACCTAATTCTCGAACAACCTTAACCTCTGTTCCTCTCTCAAAGTGAGAGTCCAAATTTTTCAACCATATAGAACAACCGGTAATATGACTGGTTTATAAATTATAACGTTGAGTTTTTGAAAGTAGACTAGATGACAAAATCTTCTCAGCGTAATAATACAGGGCATTTCCCATACTTATGTAATTTCCTATCGAATGTCATTTATATTTTTTACTGTTCGTCCAAGGTATTTCAATTTTTCCAACATTTCAAAGGATAAATTACCAATTTTTATATTTCCAATTCGTACATTGTTCCGCTCACGAGACATAATCATATACTTTGTATTTTCGAGATATACTTCCAAACCTACCACTTTACTTACTTCAAGTAAAATTCCCGTGTTTTCCCTGATCCTTTGTGGATTTTCTCCTAACATATCCACGTCATCCGCATAAACAAGCAGCAGATGTAACCCGTTCAATTCCAAACCCTCTCTGTTATTCTGGACTTTCCTAATGGCATATTCTAGAGCAAAGTTAAAAAGAAAAGGTGATAGTGCATCTCCCTGCTTTAGCCCGCAGTGAATTGCAAAAGCATCAGATAGAAACTGGTCTATACGCGGACTCTTTTAAGTTTCATTGAAACACATTTTAATTAATCGAACTAGTTTCTTGTGAATACCAAATTCTATAAGAATATTATATAAAACTTCTCTCGTAACCGAGTGATATGTCTTTTTGAAATCTATGAACAACTAATGTACTTATACTCCTATTTTTTCTTCAATATCTGTGGAATACAAAAAATCTGATCAACAGTTGATCCAGTATGAGTGCAGAACAAATGGACAGTGATTATGTTACGAACTTTACACGTGTTATATATTTTGATTATACACGTTTCACACTTTGTATAACTTAAAAATTACTTATAACATCAACTTTCGTCAGCCTGGGTGGCGCAGTCGGTAGAGTGTTGGCCTTCTGTGCACGAGATTGCGGGTTCGATTCCGTCCCAGATCGATGACATTTAAGTGTGTTTGAATACGACAGGCTCATGTCAGTAGATTTACTGGCATGTAAAGGAAATCCTGCGGGACAAAATTCTGGCACAAGAGCGACGCTGATAATTTTAACCTAGGCAGTTGCGAGCGTCGTTAAATAAACAATATACACAGTATACACGTTAATTCAATTTTCTATTGTTAGAATGAAAACTAGGTAATTCACTATTTAATTTTTATTTTAACACCATGAAGTTCATTGATTCTGGTTCACGTTAACACTTTGTTTTAAAAAAACTTAAAATTGTTTAACGACACGTTAAAAGTGTTAAAATTACAAAAAAAAAAAAAAAGTTATGTACCTTAGACAGACGGCCCGTTTCGACGCCGGTTCTGCGTCATCTTCAGTGTCCTACGAACTACTGTTGTTCCTGTTGATCTTGCATTCTGCCATTTGCATTCGTCAGTTGTAGGGTTGGGGGTGTGTTGCTTCGGTGGTGGGGGTGGTTGTTTGTGTGCTATGTATCATGACGTAGAATAATATGTGGGTATTGAACTGTAATTGTTTATTAAGTATATGTTGTGGGTATGTTATTGTATGTTTATATATTTCGTACTGTTCTAGGATGTTAACTGTGAACTTTTTGGTGTGATGTGTAAAATTTTCATATGTTTCTATATTATTGTAGTCATGATTATTGTTGATAATGTGGTCTGCATAATTTGATGTGATGTAGGGTTTGGTTATAGCTTTAATATGTTCATTATATCTTGTGTGAAAGGATCTTCCTGTCTGTCTATGTAAAAATGTGGGCAACTATTGTGCATTTTAGTTTGTAAACTCCAGTTGAATTATATTTATTTGAATGTTTAATGCGATTATTTAGATATTTCTGTCTTGTGTTATTTGTTTTGTATGCTAGCTTGTATATTAGTTTCCTGAATGACGTTGCAATTTTGTGAGTATTGGTATTGTGATATGTTAATGTTAGTCTATGTTAGGATGGGAGGACGCATTTTTTGCTGACAATATGATGAGAATATTAAATGTATGATTTATTCACAAGTATTACTAGGAAAACGGTTGTATAACATAAAACGGCATTATAAGTTACTACATGTTACTGATGAAACATTAAAAGGTTAAGTGTTGTTATTATTATTATTATTATTATTATTATTATTATTATTATCATCATCATCATCATCGCTGTAAGTCGATCCTTTTTCAGCAGATGTACGAATAATGCGGTTAGATCTTCAATTTAAATTCACATATTTACAATGTGATGTTAAATGAAAGCTAGATGTAAGGACTTGACAAATGTTGAACTTTTCAAATCTTTGGCAAAAAATAAATATTTGAAGCTTCGTCCTTTCGCTTGCTCTGTTGAAGCCATGTTCGCTACAACTTACGTTTGTGAAAAATTATTTTCAACAATGAAAATAGTAAAAATCAAATTTAGATCACGACTGACAGACAAATATCTTCATGATCAACTACGACTGGCAGTAAGTGACATAATTCTTGATTTTGAAACTCTGTCGCAGAGATATTCTCAAGACAATTAATTTTAGGTTGTGATAATGTGTCCTATGTTTTTTTTTGTTCATTTCTTTCTTCGTTACACATACTAAAAATTAGTTTGTAACCTTGTACTATATATAATTTTATTTAAGTGCCTAACGTAAGGAAAATGAAAAACCGTTAATGTCAGACAGTTGCTTCAATTCCCCTTCCGGTGTCCGCCTCCTTCCATAGGTGCTATGCACGTTGCAGCTTACACAGTGGCTCGGCGCACGATAGCATTTTCGCCACCGCTGCAGTACATTATTCTCTCTGCGTGTTTGTTGTTTTCGGTGTTTAGTATGTGTGTTTGTTCTATATTATGAAACCATGAAGTTGTTATTACAACTAAATTCTTACGTATAATGCATATTATTGTTGTTTATAAAGTCAGAATAATGCTATATAATATGTTCGTTATCATTTTTTCATTAAATTATGAGAATATGAAATGAATTACTGCATATGACATTAAACATTTCGTATAACTTTGAGGGATTCAACAGTTATGAATTGTGGTATTTGTTTAGTTTCATCCGCAGTGTTTCAGGATATCTTAGTCCATATTTTTCTGCTACTATAACATTAACCTGTCTTTCTCCGGCCGATATTTTAAAATATGATGGTGTACAAGCTTGCTGTCACTCTCGTATAAGGTCTATTAAAATTAAATTTCCCTGGAGGCGATGTACTACGGCAAACAAGGATGCCGGGTGAGGGCCAGCTAGTCCCAGTTACATGCGGGGTGAAACTCTAACTTTGTTATGAACTTTTAGAAGCGGTAGGGGTGATCAATTTGATAAATTTTTATATAGGAACGTGTGTCCGGGAATATTTTGTTTGTTAGTTACATGCGTTGGTATGTGTGCTAACTAGTACATGTAAATAACATCGCAGAATATACAACGCAAACGTTTGATTAAGTCTTCATGAACTTTAATTTCATGAATGTTCATTTAAAAGATAATTTATTAATTTGTATTATGAGCATTTATTAAGCTAATTGTTCAAAATGTCTTGGACTAGCCTCAGTACAAGGAATTAAATGTCTCGCCATCATCAGTTGCACCCTTTCGAAGATTCCCTTTCTTTCTCGTGTGTTAATGTTCAACTTGGTTACAAAACATTTCTTGAATATCTTCAATCCCAAGTCCAACATACAGATACGCCTGACTGAGATGAAACTAATTTATATTTGCCTCTATTTTTGCCTTGCTGGTTCATCGGGCATCATCATAATTAGAAAGTAAGGGCCGTATTTAGGAATGTCACTTCAACTTGCATCCGACTTTGGTAGGTAGAAAACGCAAAATTTGTATTTAGTCACAACTTAACTCAAACTTTAGTCATACATACATACATACATACATACATACATACATACATACATACATACATACATACATACGTACGTACGTACATACATACATGTATTTATTTAGCCTGACGAGTTACGCCCTTGGTTAAGATGGTCTTAGACTAGTTTAAGAGGGTCTTATACTAGAAATGTTTAGCTTAAATATAGTTCTGTTTATAAGTATGCATAAGGGTGTAATTATTTGTCTTATTTGAACTGTTGTATCAGTGAAGCGAGGTGAGTCAGAGAAGTTATGGTTTTACAGTGCAGTGAATAGTTCCGATCAGTGATAATTTATAGCGTCAATGAAATGTGTTCTATACTGTCAGTGAGATGTGTTATAGAGTGTCAATGAAATGTGTCCTAAAGTGTCAGTGAAATGCGTCATAGTGCCACTACAGTGAGTGAGATGAGAGTAAAGTGAAAGACTATTGAAACTTATGTAGGGCCTATATATATGTAGGTTGTATTGTAAAATTAGGTATTTTATTTATGTTTTATTATTAATTGTAATTATTGTGTTAAATTTTATTGTGTATTCTTAATGTATTGTGTATTGTATAATTGTGTTGTGTATTGTAAATCTTATTGTGTATCGTTTATATTGTGTATACCACTGCCACCGGGTGCTTGCCCACTTGCAGTGTAAATAAATACATACATACATACAATCACACATATATAAATACATACATACACATACACACATACATATATACATACATACATACATACATACATACATACATAAATACAAGCCACCGCTGTGGCTCAGTCGGTTAAGGCGCTTGCCTGAAGGTCTGAAGTTGCGCTCGAGCGTGGGTTCGTTTCCCGCTTGGGCTGATTACCTGGTTGGGTTTTTTCAGA
The DNA here is from genome assembly GCF_040183065.1 of Periplaneta americana. Taxonomy (NCBI): domain Eukaryota; kingdom Metazoa; phylum Arthropoda; class Insecta; order Blattodea; family Blattidae; genus Periplaneta; species Periplaneta americana. The sequence continues at coordinate 215,248,366 of NC_091117.1, read as the reverse complement.
GATTTTCCCACACCGTAAGGTGAATGCCAGGTAATCTATGGCGAATCCTCGGCCTCATCTCGCCAAATACCATCTCGCTATCACCAATCTCATCGACGCTAAATAACATCGTAGTTGATACAGCGTCGTTAAATAACTATCTACATACATACATACATACATACATACATACATACATACATACATACATACATACATACATACCTTACAATTTATACTGAATGGAAGCCAGAATTAATTTGTCACGTTTGAATGCCTACAAATATTATGAAACTATCTAAACGTGGTGACATCTCTTGTTGTGGTGTGCTACTCCACTTTTTTATGTATTTCCCACGTACATAAATTTAATTAACACACTACACGGCACACTTAATTTTGAATTCATGTATTGGGTAAAGTTTAATAACCGGTGGGCTTCTATTGAATATCCTGCCTCTGTCGTGCCTGTAACGGAAGCGGAAAATTTCCCTGTAATATCTGCAATTTCCCTGCGGAGAATCGTTCTGAAATTGCATGCCGTGTAAAAATAACGAACAATTTTAAATTCGTGTTCCCCAATGAGCAAAAATATTCTAATATTTTGCCTTCGATTTTACAATATACAATAAAACTGGGATTTATTTCTGTTTGTTCGAATTCAGTTGACTTCATTTTTGACAAATGTAATAAATAGCTGAAGCAGACCCAATGGTTTTAGTTTGAGACTAGCAATTGCGGTAGCAGTAGTAAGTGTCAACAAAATAATTAGACATTCTTTAGTAGTAACAGATGTAACACCAGCAATTAGTAGTTAATATAGCTCTAGTAATAATGATATTAAATATATTTACACACAATGCTCACAACTACTATGAGTTATTGAAAATCATGTGGCTGATCCGGACTTACAAGCATCAAAATATAAAGAAAAATGAATGAGTAAAATCATTATTCTCTTTGTATATTTAAAACTAGTACATTATGCAACGAGTCTATAATGGTAGTAATTAAGACGCAAGTATGTTTGTTTATGAAACGAGCGGAAGCGAGTTTCATAATTTTTATACGTGCGTCTTAATTACCATTATAGGCAAGTTTCATACGACTTTTTATGCTCGACCATATTTCTAACTTGAAATTATTCAAAATTAGATCATGTTATGGTTATGTGCGAACTGACCTGAATTGTGAGATGTGCGGAGACGCGAAAGTATTGATTTTTTCCGAGGCCGAATGTCATTGACCTTGATAGAGAATAAGATGAACATTAGTCTGATATGACCAGGAAATTGATTTAGAATTGAAAAACGAGATGACAAATTGAATTTATTTGAATATTATTTACAATTAACGCTAATTATTATAGTAACAGAACATAACCTTCTGCGATTCCTAGCCTCCGTGACTTTTCGCTAATTGTCTTTCGATTGCATATCCAAGAATAATCGATACTTACGGTTTTATAACGGTACAAAGGTGACTTGTCATTGGCTGAACACCTGCACTTTAATGAATAGGTGTACTTTAATGAGGTGCATTAAAGGGCTACTACCAGGTGTATAATTACTACATTTCGGCATGGTCGAGCATAAAAAAATTTATGTGTTAATATACAGTAGCGTGCAAATTAATCCGAACACGACATATTTTTACATTTTCTCTCATTGTTGGCCTCACAGCTGTGCATACCGCTTTAATTGACATCTGTAGTACGTGTAATTCCATTGTTGAAGGTCTGTCATTATTTTTTTATAAAATGTGACATTTTGCCTGTCGTTTTGTACTTAAAAGCATTTCAGTTGTGTTGAAGACTTAATACTACAATCCTGTGTACATTCTTTCGTCTTCACAAATGGATACAACTCCACGAAAACGGTCTAAAATTATAACATTAGCAGAGCATTCTTCTATGACACAGAGGCAAATTGCTGCAGAATGTCACATCGGTTTGGCTACTGTTAATTCGATCATAAAACGATACAGGGAGACTGGATCCATCACACCCCAGAAAAAGGGAAACTGTGGCCGGGAAAGAAGACTTCACCTGCAGATGATCGTTTAATTGTCAGGAAAAGTAAATTAAATCCTAGACTAACTGCTGTCGACTTAACCCGCGATTTAATGGCTACCACTGGGGCGAATATTCACGTCACAACAGTGCGGCGTAGGCTTTTGGAAGCTGGACGAAGGGCTCGTAAGCCTATTAAGAAGCAACTGCTAACCCCTGTTAAGTGGAAAAAACGCTTAATGTGGGCAAAATTACATCAACACTGGAGAGTGAATGACTGGAAGAATGTACTTTTTTCCGATGAGTCTCATTTCGAGGTCCACGGCCACCGTGTTTCTTACGTACGGAAAGGATCCGAAAAAGTAACAGCAGCTCATCTCCAACAAGCACCCAAATACCCCCCTCCTAAAGTAATGTTTTGGGGTTGTTTTACACATGAAGGGCCTGGAGCATTAATACCTATCAAGGGAATGATGAATTCTGACAAATATATTCACTTATTGCAAACCAGAATCGTATCCCAGCTGCAAAAACCATTTCCGGATGGCAGAGGTGTGTTCCAACAAGACCTGACACCATGCCATACGTCTCGAAAAACTACAGAATTCTTCAACAAGAAGAATATTCAGGTACTCCCCTGGCCAGGCAACTCACCCGACATCAACCCCATTGAGAACTTGTGGTCAATTTGCAAAAGAAGAATGCAAAAAATGGATTGTTCTACAAAGGAGAAGATGATTTCTGCCCTCATTGGTGTACGGTTTCGCGATGAAGAAATGAAGAATATTTGTGGGAAATCAGTGGAATCCATGCCAAATCGTCTCAGAGCTGTTATTAGGAACAATGGAGGCCACATAGATTACTGAGGTATGTCTTAGATGCTTTTTTTTATCCCGTTTGAGTGTTTTTGCATAAGTAATTACGTTGTTCGGATTAATTTGCACGCTACTGTATAAATGATAGTGCAGCAACACACACATATAGGCCTACATGCATTTGTTGTCTAATAAATAATATCGGTTATTCCTCCGGTGGTTTTTTATTTCAATTATATCCTTCTAGGTGAAAAAATTATTGAAATGAAAACTAGGGTCCCGTCAGACGAGGCACTTTAGCAGCGCCACTGGTGACTCGTTACTGGCGTTGCGACGAGCGTTAGGCCCATAACACACTTGAAGAGTTTTCGCTAGCGAGAAATGTGTTGCGAGAAAGAGGCGAAGAGCCTTTCTCCACACCCTTGGAGAGTTCTCGCTATCACAGAAAAAGTAGGTCTAACATTAAAGCCAGAAATATCTGGAAATCACAATGTATCTTACGAAAATAAATTGGACACCAGTTTGGATTTCAATGATGATACGTTTAGGCATTATTTCAGGTTGAATGGACCACAGTTTTTTGCCATTCATGATATGAAAGAGGATTCTTTGCTATGTTGTAATTAATATTATGTAAACTGTTAAGACATATAGATACATTATTTCAAATGTTTAATTAATACTATTAATCTCATCAAAATGAAATATAGCCCTATTTATTTTCAGATAATCTGATATTTTTCTCCAGATTTCTTCTTTAAGTTTCGTGTTTTTATAGTTTTCATCCCGTGTATCATATAAATAGGCCTACGGGTGACATCGTACAAGTTCGATAAGTTTCTGACTGCAATTATCAGCCATCTTTCCTCATCTATACCAATAATAAATCTGTAGCCGAAATTTTTCTGGTAATTTTCGATTTTTCAAAAATAATTGGTCCTAACATATATAATTAACCATCCTGAAACCGAAAATCGCTTTTTTGAAATTTTTGTTTGTATGTCTGTCTGTCTGTCTGTATGTTTGTTACCTTTTAACGCGATAATGGCTGAACGGATTTCGATGAACATTGGAATATAAATTAAGTTCGTTGTAACTTAGATTTTAGGCTATATGGCATTAAAAATACATTATTTAAAAGGGGGGTTATAAGGGGGCCTGAATTAAATAAATCGGGATATCTCGCTTATTATTGCTTTTTGTGAAAAATGTTACATAACAAAAATTTCTTTAAAACTAATTTGCGATAAGTTTTATTCCTTGAAAAAGTTTGACAGGACTGATATTTAATGAGATAAATGAGTTTTAAAATTAAAATAACTGCCATCTAAGGCCGTGTAATGAATTAAAAAACAAATGACTCCGTCTATAAGGGGCCTTGGACAGCAACAATCGAAAGCTATGAAAGATAGTCTACAGAGAATATTGCTGTGTTTGTATGAAGTAATATCGGAAGCTAAATTAACCGATTTGTATAATTAATTATTAATTCACCATTGGAAAGTGTAGTTTCTCTAGGTGGACATAATGCTATATGTTATTACAGTAACTTCTGGTATAATACAGTATAATATAATATAATATAATATAATATAATATAATATAATATAATATAATATAATATAATATAATATGTAATATTATATAATATAATTAAAGTTATTTGAAGGGTTCAGAACCATAGTGGGCCAAGCGCCATTTACTGAATACGTAGAAAACAAGGGTTAAAATTAAGTTATTACCATAATTCAATGGAGACCTATAAAAAGTAAAATAAAATATACACATTAAATGTAAATGATGTCAATCTTCATTAAACTATGTTTGCATGTAATAAAAATTAAGAAACATGTTAAAGGAATTGTCATTGCACCAAATGAGTGTCTCTGAACCAAAATGATCGCATTTTAATTATTTGGATGCAATTTAAATTAAGTAACATATTAAACGATTTATCCTTCTATCAAACACGAATGTTCCCTGAATCAAATGTCCTATTTAATATATATATCTTCTCACCATTCGTGAGCTGCCACAAGGGACAAAGAGTACTTAACCATAGAAATTTTTAAAAGTTCGTGAAAAACCATTGATTTTTGTTTTAACAATGAAATTCATATTATGTAATTATGTAATTACTTTATATTTATTTCTAACGGGTGCAGCGGAGCGCACGGGTACGGCTAGTTTTCAAATAAAAACAATACAATTCATCGCCACCTGTGACATCTTTTTCTGCATTCAATCGTCATAAAGAGTATAAATATCAAACATCTTTGATAAAATGTGTCAAGAAAATTCGCTGAGCTACCGATTCCAGCGAGAAACTCGCGCGACGTTTTTGCCTCGAGCGAGAATCTCTTCCCGTGTGTGGACGTCCATTTGAATCTATGTTAACAATTTCTTTATTTTCTCGCAACACATTTCTCGCTGGCGAAAACTCTGCAAGTGAGTTACGAGCCTTAGTGGTGCTGTGAATGAGAGTTTGAAGTACTGCGTATGCAGACGACTCGCAACTCTATATACCAGGCATGTCAAAACTCTGCACATTGTGCAGTCGCGCACATTGTGCACTGGTCTCTGTGCGATGTGCAGTTCCTATTCCCCTACCTGGAGGGAGTGAATCGGCTTGGAGGGGAACGCGACAGGGCTGTACAGTACCTGCAGTAGTAGAACAGCTTTGGTTTCAGTAACACAGATCAGTACGGGTGCTCATTGAGCTGTGATTGTGAATGCGTTATGAAAAATAAAGTGAGGAGTCCACAGATATAACGAAGAAGAGAAATCACGGATCATATAACATAACTGTTATTATGTTTTCCTCAGCCAACAGTAATTATTTTAAAATGAAAGGCTTTCATCATATTATCACGTAAATTAGATAAGCAGACAGGTTTTGTAAATAAGATAGAATTACGCCAAAGTTTTAAAATAATAAAAATTGAAAATAGAGAATTGAGGTAGTTATTAATGTATTCCGATAGCTATATTACTCGTATTTAGTAAAGGTTCAGAAGATAATTTTGACTTTATAAATTGCTTTACTAATATGTTTTAATTTCAATAATACTGCATTTATAATAAATTTAGTAGGCATTATAATAGTAATGAATTGATAATGAGTACATGAGACACAATTATGAAACTAAATTGAGGTTGATTATGTAAGCAACTTGGCAAGTTTGTGTTTAAGCTGGTATGTGATAGTCTTCATTGAATTTACGCAAACGTTTCTGCTGACAAGGAAATATTGTAAGAAATAAAGATTAACCTACATATAGAATGTATCGAGTCAGCTAATTCAGGTTCATGACTTACATTATGTCGACATCTGATCACATTTTTTTGGAATAATAAGTTATTATGTAATGTAAGACCTAAATAATTACAATTAAATTGTGAAAAGGAGCAGATAAATAAGGTTTAATGTCTTAATGGTTATCATTATTGGTTTAAACATGCACTAAAACCAGACGTAAGTGCAAGTTTGAACCAATAAATTATTGAGATTTGCGTTAAAATAATGAGTCTAGGAAATTGTATATTTAGTATGTAGAACTACATTTGTTTATAGATCTTTTGTTATATTATTAAGTTTTGTACTTGTGAACTATATCAATAAATCAATCAATCAATCATATTATCACGTGGACCTAATAGTGATGTGAGAATTTAAATCAGATTAGTAAAGTTCTCAAAATATTGTGACAGCGACGTGAGAATCGAACTCACGACCAGCGTCCCGCAACAAAGCAGATCGCACGGGCTCCACGGAACATTGGGTGACGTCGCGCGGTGGAGAGAAGGGAGAGAGGGTGTATTACGTCACGCGACGAGTCTGCGCGCGCAGCTGCTACGCAGTGGATGTGGAACGACCTTCCCGATTATTCCAGAAATGTCGATGTAGAGATATTGAGATAATTCTCTACACACCTGTAGAAGGTTCTCGCAACTATGATTTTGCTATAAAAGAGCAGGCGCCAGCGAACTAGAAAGTTGTTGTAGAGTTTTCAGTTATTCCGTCAGTGAGTAAGCCAGAGCAAGCAAGCTAGAGTTCGACTCGAGTGTGCGTCCGCATCTGCGTCAGCATCCGAAGGCCTGAGTTCGAGTGCAGTGGACCGCAGTTGGAGGGACCCGAGTTCGAGTACAGTGAACTGTCTCTGAAGGTCTGTGGTTCGAGATACTGTGAACTCGTGTGACTGAGATAGAAGAACTGTGAACTGAGAACTGGTAGTTCTGATTTGTAAATAGTGCTTTGTAAATATTAGTTAAGATTAACAGTTCATTGTTGTGCGTAATAATCCAAGTAAACTGTCATTGTCGTCGGTGGAGTGCTATAACGAATACTGTGTTGAGTGAAGATCCAATTGTTGACGAGAGCGTTTAAGGTGAATTGTAGAAAGGAATTATTGTTGTGACGAATAAATTACATTGTTGTAACTAATAAAATTTACACTGGTGTGGAAGTGGGATATTATCGACAATGGAGAACCTACAGCTGATCCTGCAAGCCATCGCGGAACTGAAAAAGGACATAAGTGAAGTGAAAGGCGACATAAGTGAAGTGAAAACAGAGATGAAAAGTGACATAAGCGGAGTGAAAGGCGACATAAGCGGAGTGAAAGATGACGTCACTACACAAATCGAAAGTGTTTCGGCCCACGTAGATGGAATTGTCGCCATTGTGAAAGACGAACTTAAGGCCGATCTGGATAAATTAAACCAGAATTTTACAACTATAAACGAGACAGTAGCCGAGTTGAGACAGGAGGTAGACCATTTCGACGGAAAAATCCGCGATCTCGAGCGTCGTCAAGAGCAGGCGAGTGAGGTGATGGACCGACATGCTGAAGAAAACAAGCACATTCTCGCGTTGGTGGATCGCCAGGCTAGAGAACATAAGCAGATAGTTGCCGAGGAAGTTCGACGTGCCATGCAAGAAGCGGCCACAGAGTTGAGGACTCCATATAGTGGCCCTGCGGAATCATCGCCTTCAGCGAGACATAACAACGTCAAGACGCCGAAGTTCGACGGAACGACGTCTTGGGCGATATTCCGTCGCCAGTTCGAGGCCACCGCGGCACATAATGGGTGGACGCCAGCGGAGAAGACTACCCAGCTGTTGACCGCGCTTCAGGGACAGGCTTCAGAGATTCTTCATAGCGTTCCAGAAGATGGGACAGCCGCTGAGATAATGGCGGCCTTGGAGGGACGTTATGGTGACCATCAACTTGCTGCAGCATTCAGGACCCAACTGAAAACGAGGGTCCAACAGTCAGGCGAGTCCCTGCAAGAATTCGCGATGGCGGTGGAACAACTGGCCCATAAGGCGCTCAGGGGCCTACCTAATGACTTCATCGCTGGAGAGGCGGCCTACACCTTCGGCAGCGGAGTTCGAGACCCGGAAATAAAGCAACAGCTACTCCTGGCAGAGCATCGCACCATCAATGCAGCTCTGGCGGCGGCCCTCAGGATGGAGGCAGCCAAGTTGACGGCGAACGTCTCGGCATCGCACCGGATTAGGAGCGTCGCGGCGGCCGACGTCGAGGAACGTCAACCGAAATCACCCGAGCGACGAAGACGAGGAGTGCCCACCTGCTGGTCCTGCGGCGAGCCTGGACACCTGAGGAGGGACTGTGACCGATCTGGTCACAAACAGGAAAACTAAAAGGGGCCGATGCGACGAGGGGCACGTCGGCGCCGTCATCACCATCCCCTCGGCTGATCTTGAAGACGGTTAACAGAAGATGCGACGATGGGCTGATTGCTGACGGATGGATAAGAGGCCGCCCATGCAGAGTACTGGTAGACACCGGGGCGTCGCTCACTATCGCCAGACCGGAAGTCGTGCGAGGACTACCTGGGAGGACGCCGCTGCGCCGGTATGAGCTACGTACTGCCTCAGGCGAGAACCTGCCCATCCAAAGAGAGGTTTTCCTGGACTTGACCTTGGGAAAGAGGAGACTGGAGATGTGGGTGTTCGTCGCCAACATCACTGAAGACGTCATCCTGGGACTCGACGCCATGCGGATCTTCGATGCAACGGTGGACGTCCGGCGCCGTATCCTCCGTTTTGGTCAGGATGAAGTGTTCCTGAGAGACGTCGAAGACCAACCCATGGCCAGCAGACTCACCTTGGAGAATCAAGTGACAATCCCAGCAGGCTGCGAGATGGTGGTGATGGCAAGACTGGACGGAAAACCTAAGAGAAACCTGCTCCTCGATTCGCAAACAACTCCGATAGATGGGGTTTATGTGGCCAGATCCTTACTCCCGAATCAGAAGGTGGTACCGGTGAGGGTCCTGAATGTCACCAATCGGGACAAGGAGGTGCCTAGTGGAACTGTACTAGGTAACGTCGAGCCGGTGGTGTCTGTGACGTCGCTGGCAGAAAACGAGGAGTGTCACCGACCACGTCCAGATTTAGACCCATCACTGAAAGAGCTGGCTCGAGAATTGCCGGCGAATTTAAGCAAAAGAGAAAGAAGACAAGTCCACGATCTACTGACAGAATTTCAGGACGTGTTCAGTCTGTCTGAAAATGACTACGGGAGAACGGAGAAAGTCCAGCACCGCATCGACACCGGAAATGCTCGCCCAATCAGACAACCTCCTCGACGCGTCCCTCTAGCTAAACAGGGGGAGATTGACAACCAACTGGAGGACATGAAAGCAAGAGGGGTCATCGAGGAATCCGACAGCCCTTGGTCATCACCTGTGGTGCTGGTGAAGAAGAAGAATGGGGACCTGCGCTTCTGCGTGGACTACAGAAGACTGAATGACGTCACCAAGAAGGACTGCTTTCCCCTTCCACGAATTGACGACACCTTGGACACCCTGGCCGGAGCAGAGTGGTTCTCGACGTTGGATCTCAAGTCAGGATACTGGCAGGTGGCGCTACATCCGGAGGATAAGGAGAAAACGGCATTCTCTACAGGCCAGGGACTATGGCAGTTCACCGTTATGCCGTTCGGCCTCTGCAACGCCCCGGCTACATTCCAGAGACTAATGGAGTCCGTAATGAGAGGCCTGACATACGACACCTGTTTGCTGTACCTTGATGACGTCATCGTGGTGGGCAAGACTTTCGGCGAACAGCTGATGAACCTGAGGAAAGTGTTCGAGAGACTGCGACAAGCCAGACTGAAGTTGAACCCGAAGAAATGTCATCTATTCCAGAAGAAGGTCAACTACTTGGGACACGTAGTACGGACCAACGGAGTGGCCACGGACCCGGAGAAGCTACAAGCCGTCAGAGGATGGCCGAGACCGAGGGACAAGCAGGAGCTGCGCCGCTTTCTCGGCCTCTGCACTTATTACAGAAGGTTCGTAGCTGGGTACGCCAACATCGCTAAGCCTCTAACCCAGCTGACCGAGGAGAAACGACAATTCCAGTGGACAGACGAGGCGGAGTCATCCTTCCAGTCGCTGAAAGAGGCGCTCTGCACTGCTCCTGTACTGGGATATCCCATCCCTGGAGGGAAGTTCACGCTCGACACGGACGCTAGCAACGTAGGCATCGGCGGAGTACTCTCTCAGGAACAGGACGGGCAAGAGAGGGTGATTGCCTACTTCAGCCGAACACTATCCAAGGCTGAGAGAAACTACTGTGTGACGCGTAGAGAACTTCTTGCCATTGTGGAAGCCCTGAAGCACTTCCACAAATATTTGTATGGCCAGGAATTCCATCTGAGGACAGACCATTCTGCACTCACCTGGCTATTGGGCTTCAAGAATCTGGAGGGGCAGACCGCCCGTTGGGTTCAACGTCTGCAGGAGTACAACTTCACCTCTGAACACCGACAAGGGAAGAAACATTCCAACGCTGATGCCCTGTCACGACGTCCGTGCCCGGATGGCTGCAAACACTGCCTGAAAGTAGAAGAGCGGGATGGCGCCCACGCAGTAAGAGCAATTGCCGCCCAGTCGAGCCCAGGATGGGATAACGCCGCCATAAGGAGGGAGCAGCTGGAGGACCCAAACATTGGACAGCTACTGCGTGATGTGGAGTCCGGCCAGAGACCAGTATGGGCCGATATCGCCAACCGTAGCACCACTTACAAGAGCTACTGGGCCCAGTGGGAATCCTTCACTGTCAAGGACGGTATCCTGAAGAGGATTTGGGAGTCGGCCGATGGAAGGACCCGCATAGAACAACTTGTCCTGCCCAGGAGCAAGGTGAAGGAAGTGCTGGAGGAGACTCATGCTGGAGTGACTGGAGGCCACCTGGGAGCCAACAGGACGCTGGACAAGTTAAGGCAGAAGTTCTATTGGTTGCATCAGAGGACCGACACGGAACAATGGTGCCGAAGATGCGACACCTGTGCAGCCAGTCGCGGACCAAGGACCCGCAGCAGGGGAGCCATGCAGCAGTACAACGTGGGAGCTCCTTTTGAGAGGATCGCCATCGACGTTGCTGGACCGTTCCCGGTCACGGATCGCGGGAACCGCTACCTGCTAGTCGCCATGGATTACTTCACAAAATGGCCAGAGGTGTACGCGATTCCCAACCAAGAGGCTTCGACGGTGGCCGACGCGCTGCTTGACAACTTCATCTGCCGATTCGGGGTGCCCCGGGAATTGCATAGCGATCAGGGGCGCAACTTCGAATCCAACCTGATGGGAGAATTGTTCGAGCGTCTGGGGGTGCATAAAACCAGGACCACTCCCCTCCACCCACAGTCCGATGGTATGGTGGAACGCTACATCAAAACCTTGGAAGAGCATCTGCGGAAGGTGGTGTCCAACCATCAACGAGACTGGGATGCCAGAGTCCCACTGTTCCTCTTGGCCTACAGAGCTTCGGTCCACGATACAACAGGGATGACACCGGCAAACATGGTCTTCGGGAGAGAGCTGCGCCTGCCCTGTGATCTGCTGTTTGGCACGCCACCCAGCGCCGACCAGCCAGCGACTGACTATGTGGCAGAACTCACCGAGAAGTTGAATGGAATTCACCAACTGGCCAGAGAGCACCTCAAGATGGCCAGCGACAGGATGAAGGTGCGCTACGACAGATTAGCCAACTCTGCAGGATTCCAGGAGGGCGACCTGGTGTGGCTGTATCGACCTACCAGGACCAAAGGGAAATCACCAAAGCTGCAGCGTGCCTGGGATGGACCATACCGCGTGGTGACCCGGATCAACGACGTGGTATACCGCATCCAGCGACAACCTCGAGGGAAGATGATGGTGGTGCATCTGGACCGATTAGCCGCCTACCAAGGGACTGCCCGGGACGAGCAGCCCTAAGGAGGGGGCAATGTGACAGCGACGTGAGAATCGAACTCACGACCAGCGTCCCGCAACAAAGCAGATCGCACGGGCTCCACGGAACATTGGGTGACGTCGCGCGGTGGAGAGAAGGGAGAGAGGGTGTATTACGTCACGCGACGAGTCTGCGCGCGCAGCTGCTACGCAGTGGATGTGGAACGACCTTCCCGATTATTCCAGAAATGTCGATGTAGAGATATTGAGATAATTCTCTACACACCTGTAGAAGGTTCTCGCAACTATGATTTTGCTATAAAAGAGCAGGCGCCAGCGAACTAGAAAGTTGTTGTAGAGTTTTCAGTTATTCCGTCAGTGAGTAAGCCAGAGCAAGCAAGCTAGAGTTCGACTCGAGTGTGCGTCCGCATCTGCGTCAGCATCCGAAGGCCTGAGTTCGAGTGCAGTGGACCGCAGTTGGAGGGACCTGAGTTCGAGTGCAGTGGACCGCAGTTGGAGGGACCCGAGTTCGAGTACAGTGAACTGTCTCTGAAGGTCTGTGGTTCGAGATACTGTGAACTCGTGTGACTGAGATAGAAGAACTGTGAACTGAGAACTGGTAGTTCTGATTTGTAAATAGTGCTTTGTAAATATTAGTTAAGATTAACAGTTCATTGTTGTGCGTAATAATCCAAGTAAACTGTCATTGTCGTCGGTGGAGTGCTATAACGAATACTGTGTTGAGTGAAGATCCAATTGTTGACGAGAGCGTTTAAGGTGAATTGTAGAAAGGAATTATTGTTGTGACGAATAAATTACATTGTTGTAACTAATAAAATTTACAATATGATATTCGCCAGCTCTTATTTCTTAATTACTACTCTCACGGCAAGACAAACATGACAATGATGTTGTTTTGGAGTCTGTACTAGCATAGCCATCAATGGTTAGACGACTAAAACTTTTATTTGATAAGCTGGTAAGTGATGAGAATACTGAGTGAAGAATACATATGAGGGTCTTGAGGTTGTAAGGGAAGGAAAAAAGCAACTGTTTGTAAAGCGAAAAAATTTTCTCGAAAAATAATACATAATGGCGAATTTTCCATCTCACGTTACTATATTATCTTAATATACTTACGTTAATAAATCTTTAAACCTGACATAAAGAAAATGTCCTCGCTTCACAGCTTGTGAAATACTCTTTTAACTCAATTCAGTAACGCTCCCAACTTACTGATAGTTGCTCAATGTTTTCCAAATAAACGATATATAAATTTAAATTCAAGCTTAATTTATCCAATTTATTAATAATAATGTGAATTTATATTAATATACAGCAAGGAAATGATTCCAGTGTAAAAGCCTCACAATGTCCTATTGCATGTAATTGGGACTAAAATATTTTTTTTAACATTTGTGCACCAATGGTCCCAATAATGCTTGAGGAACAATGAAAGAGTATTACTTTGAAATAATCAGCACCTACTATGTAAAATGTAATACTGTGTTCGTTTTTTGTTGTTTCGAAATTACTGCAATATTTATATTTTCTTCAAATACTGTATACATATCGTGTAAATAAATTATTTTTACAAACGATTGCATTGTGAATTGTAACTGAGTAAGTCTGTTGTTTCATCATCATCATCATCATCATCATCATCATCATCATCATCATCTTCCTAACAAGTATTAGGCCAAGTGGCCTGTTACGGTCTCAAACTAGAATTTTCAGTCCATCTCTTCTTTGGACGGCCTAGAGATCTTTTGCCATATGGATGGTAATGAAACAGCGCTTTTGGAATTCTGCATCGATCCATTCTTTCGAGATGACCCTTCCACTGAAGTTAATATTTGCTGATGAACTGCATAATGGGTTCTATTTGAAGTTCTTGCATTAGGTCCTCATTTTTTTATGATCCCAGCGAGTATATCCAGCTGTTGCTCTCATGAACCTCATCTCACTTGCTGGTATTCTACTGACATCTTTATTCTTCACAGTCCACGCTTCACACCATAGCTTAATACTGGCTGTGCTAAGGTTTTATACAAGCCTATTCTTGTGTGTCTTTGTACTAGTGAAGGTTTCATGATTTTATTAATGATCCCCATTGTTTTATTATATTTACTTATTTTTTCAGCAATATCTACTTCATCATAAGGTGATAGAGTATAGCCAATATAAGTGTGAAGGTATTTACTCTTTCTATTATTTTATTATTCAAACAGATTTTGCTTGGTACAGGGAATTTCCCACAAAATGACATGATTTTCGATTTTTCAATATTAATTTCCATGTTATATTTTTCACTAACTATATTGTGTCTGTTGTTTCTTGTGTTACAACTATTGTCAAATATAGACACTGACAATAATTGTGTTTTTTCCTTCTGCCAAATATGTTTATAATGTCCAAATGTTTATTTTATTGAACACTAGAAGTGCAGAATAGATTCTTGTACATCCCTCCCGCTAAGAACCGGTAAGAGCAACACGTGAATGACGCAATCTGCACAGACCGGCGTTCCGCGCACATACACTGCACTTTCAGTATCTGATTTCTGACATACCTGCTTTATACACTCCCGACCAGACGAAATTGATAACTACTGGCAAACTTAATCATAACTTGAATCAAGTTTCTTCATGGCCGAATAAGTTCGGACTTAGGTTACATGCTAGTAAGTCACAAGCTGTAAAATTTGGACATAAGAGACTACTGAACACAATGAACAACAAACTACGGTGTATGACATAAATGAAAATAATTCCTTAAACATCAGCTGCCTCTGTTTTCGTTCCTAATCGTATACTTGTCTCCAGGGAGTGCATGTTCTTTCTCACTGCCAAGGATCCTTATCAATCTTGACATAAATATTTCAGAAGTATTCTGTTCTTTCAAAACGGAATGGACCCTTCTGTCAGAAACAGTTCAGTATGTTCATGTTGTCGAGAAAAAAACTTAAGTCTTAGTGGATCTACATACAGCACATGTATTACGAGAAAAATATAGAAATGTGTTCGAAAAAGAAAATAGTGGGTGTCACACTTTGTGTAAGATTTCGTGTGTATTGGACGGCCAGCAAGAAAACGATATTGAAGTGAGTGTGAGTGACATGTCCCATTATAAATTTTCCAGACATTTCTTGTGACGCAGAGCGCTCTTTTTCCCAGTACAAGGCAGATAATCGTCAGTCACTTGTAATGGAGAAATTGAGGATGAATCTCATTGTGTACTGTGATTCTTCAGCAGTTGGCAAGACTGCATCATTTTTATTGTACCTGAGTTTTTTAATGTACTTCACCCCCACCCCTTTTACTAATGAAGTTCCTACTCCACACAGAACCAAGACCGCAGATAGTAAGCAGTACTGAGTTACTGAGTATAGTACGTTCCAGAAATATGTTCGCGTTTTCCAGTGACGAAAGAGTTTTCAATATTGAATCATATTTTCGCACAGGTACTGTCCGTTTGCCTACGTCACATCCCGATTTCCCCCACCTGCTTCTGCTCGCCCCTCTGTAATAGCTGGGCTGTCTTAGCTCTTTTCTGAAAACATTAATTTCTCTTATGAATTGGACGTTTACGTAATATTATACAGCTGTTTAATTTAACTTAAATAAAAGGGCCTCGTTAAGTAATTAACTGTCACGTGATTTCCTCCCTTTCTACAATCCTGCGGCATAACGACTTGGACGGACAATAAATAGCATGTCTGAGTAATTTTATATTTTCGGGTCAGGCAGAAGTGAAGATTGAATTTACAGTACGTAGAGTAGGTACAGAATTATTTCAACATGAGCTACTAGTACGAAGGACGAAACTGGGAATTGGAATTAGATGCAATAGTCTATAGTGCGATAATGTACACAAAAGAACTGAAGCCTGTATCGAAATGAACGGCCACCATTTTCAAAACTGTGTTTAAATATTCATATTATGATTATTTTTCAATTTAACTTATTTCTCTATATTGTACGCTAATGTGCTGTAGATAGTATAGTATACACCGCATAATGAATACGTTAGCATGGATAACTCACTTCGTGAGTAAAAACACTTATTCTTAATACATTACTGTACTTTGATTAAAGAAAAACCTAATGAAAATTATCAAACTCAAAATCGTGATATTTCCTAGTTTACGTAAATGGATGAACTACTTTTCTGCCTTCCTATACCTAGTAGAGTGAACTCCAGTCTTGGAGGGGGGAGCAAGCGGTGTTTCCGGTTCTCTAAAGGTATAGACAGGTTAATATTAAAAATGTTAGTAAAAATAAAATGATGTCCCTGTACTAGTGAGTACTGCATATTGTTTATATTTACATCAAATAATTGAAACATCATGAAATACTTTTACTTATTTGTCACATATTTTTCCGATATTTAACACATCAAAAATAAATATTTCCCCGATTTTTAGCACCTAAAAATCCGACACTACTCATTATGTAAGGCACTGGTTGCCAAACACCACGAAATTGTGACGTAATAGAAATGCAACCCGCACACCACTATCGCAGGGAGAGGGGTGGAGTGGGTATCTCCTCAGGTAGTGCAGTGAATAACAGTGCAGAGACGGACTGTGACCAAAAAACGAAAGAAATATAATATTCTTCTACTTACCAACTACGCACACTTTTTTTCCATGTTAATTTTTTATCCTCCTATTCATTATTTTTTATTATTAATGAAATAAAATAAATGTATTTCCTCATTTACTGTCAAAAGAACGTGTACTTTCCCATCACCAGACATTTGAAATTAGAAAAACGTACCAGGCTGGTCACGAAATTGTAAATTACACTACACACTTCAAAAAACGTGGAAGTATTTTACTCCGATTAAGACACAGAAGTCGATACTTTATATTGTTTGTTTATTAATGAAATATTCAAATTACACTACATATGTCGAAAAAAAAAAACGTGGAAGTATTTTACACTGATTAAGACATAGAAGCCGATACTTTTTATTGTTTGTTTATTAATGAAATATTCAATTTACAGGTAAGGGCGTGGTAATCTTCAAAACAAGAATAATAATGACATCGTACATTGTTCTTTTATACTTCATTTAACATTTTACAACAAATTAAGTATCTCATATTTTTGCCATCTGCAAAAAATAAATACTTTTTCTCCCATGCTTCTTAAAATTAAGTTTTTCCTTATTATTTGTTTTGGAAAAGACATCGAAACATATCATCCTACACACTTGTAACATTATATGTGAACGTCCGCTGCTGATAATAGTAATATGTGTTACAAGAGCGGTATGTTGAAGTTTTCGTGTTCGATGAAAAGTTTGAAAAAGGGAAACGTAGTTGAGCTTTTTTAATTTCAGAGAATTGAAAGAAAACATACCGCTCGTGTATTGTACATTATTTTGTGTGATGGTCGTTTGTTACACACCTGAAAGAGGAATTTATAATTAGTTGCAATGAAATCTCCATCTTGGTTTCTGTTCAATGACGGCAAATTTGCAAAACAAAAATATCTATCTTCAACATTGTTGCTTTAAAATGTTTTCTGTGTTTACTATACTCCAGCAGGCCGTGATATACGTCTGTCTCCCCCCCCCATTATATAAATGCGAAATTAAAACAAACGGTAAGGCTATGTAATGATTTATTTTTCATTTTAATATTTTAACAATAGTCTATTATTTATATAACATATTGCAGTAATAACATCGGCAAGTTTAATTTTGCCAGTCAAGGTGATGTTTAGATTTTCACATATCCTTCGTTCAAGGTAGCCGCCATGATGAGTCTGGAATCTTGTTGATTTTTTCACGGCTTCCTTAATGTTACTTGCATCACGAATGCAATAACTTTAGTAGAGTTGTAGAGTGTACTTCATTTTTGCAAATATTTAAAAACAATAATTAACAGTGCAATTTAGGTGAAATTGCAGTGGTAAGTTTTCAATTTATAATTACTACTATATTGAACGTCTCTAAAAATAATATGTTAAAAGCCTAAAGCAGTAAAATCAATATGTCACTTATGGTTCAGGAGTGAGGGTGGAAACAGATATGTCATTTTAAGTAAGAAATAGAAGAAAACGACTACTACCTTATATGAAAGCAGCGAGGGCGAAGGGTCACTTTGCTAAAATGTACGAAGATAAATTGAAAGTGAACGGAAAATGGTATGATCGGAGTTCTGCCTGAGGAATGAAGATCATCCAGAATTTGGACTAACGAGAAGAACGAAAGAGGACAAAGTCGACGTTTGCTACATGAGCGAAGGGAAGGAGCAGAAGAAAATCATCCCAACTTCAAGGACGGAACAAGTCATTGTCGCAGATCACATGGTAACAGGAGCGAATAGTAGTGAGTTCAGAAACCCACATGCTGACGTACGAGGAAGTGTAGAGGTGATGACACATCGAGAAGATAAGTGTAACGTGATCAAGCAGCGTAAGCAGATTCCTAGTCTCCATACGGTGGCAGTAAGGTTAGCGCACTCCAGAAGGAATGCGGACAATAACGGAACAAGAAGCACAGGTGTTAGAAAAAAGGCGAGTGGGGATAAAAAGAGAAACCAAGAGTCAGGAAGTGATAGGGAAGAAAGTAGTGAAAAGATTAAGGGTGCGAGTGTGAGTGGAAATCTAGGATGTGGAAGTGAAAGCGTGGGGGGGAATAAAAGAGGAATAGAAGAAGAAGAAGGAAATAGAAAGAAAGACAGAGATAGAAATAAAGCAGAGACAAGCAGTAAAGAAAGGTCAGAACCTGCGACAGCTGAGGATATAGCAATGTTAATAGATATGATTAATAAATGTGGGGATATGATCAAAAAGTGCTAGTAAAGGGTAATTGTAATTGTAAATGATAGAGAAGTATAGGGGAGCGAGAAAGTGTATAAGCTGATGTGTAGAGAGAAATATAAGATTTATAGGAAGTGAGAGTATTGTGAAAGGTTTAGGTGTAAGTGGAATAGAGAGAAAGTTGAAAGTGAGCGCAAATATGAATGAGTGAAAAGTGAAAAAGGGTTGAAAGAAATGAACAAGTGACAGTATAAAATTAGTACTGACATTTGAACGTTGGAACAGTAAATGAATATAAGAGACAGATAGGAGAAAAGGTCAAAGAACAAGTAAGGCAAATAATTCAATATGATAATTTGTAGAGAATAAGTGAAATTGAAATCTTAGTGAATAGTAGTTAGAGGAAAAAGGGGGTTTGAAAGGCATATATAAATTTAGATATATTACGATTAATGATCAAATAGAGAATAGCAAACGAAATGTAGGAGAAATACTGAAAGGGAGATTGAACAAGTAATAATAATAATAAAAAAAGTACATAGTTTAATTGGTAGAAGTTGTGTAGACATGTTCTGCAAATATGTGTTAATGTAAGTGTTAATGGTGGCACCGGATACAGAAATGTGAGGTACACCATTACATGTAAAGAAGTGCTGTGACCAAATATATCAAATATCAAATATATCAAATATGTCACTTAAGCGGTAAGAAGAGGAAAATTGTTATGTGTGTTAGGTTTGGAATACTGAACGTGGAATTTTAGACTTTCCGGGGATTGGTTTTGTGCGGAAACCAAGCAAATAAGCACGATCTCGCACAAATGTCTTTATTTATATCGAAGTGATGGCTCTAAACAGAGGTTAGCGTATGATGTCATGGTTACGCTTCAGTGGAGACAGGAGCATGTGTGGCGACACAGATTTTGGCGATCACAGAAAGATATATATATATATATATATATATATATCAGGTCTATTGATGATATGGGTAATATTGTAATATAATCAATAATATTAATAATAGTAACAGGAGTAGTGGTAGTAATAATAGTATAATATAGATAAATGGTTTCTCACGCTGTGTCAAGAGGAAAAGAACGTTATATTGAGATAAAGCGTACATTATTTTATTGGACAGAGTTTCACAAAGTCACAAAAAAATCAATGCCATTGCGAATTTTAGGACAAGTCATTATTTAGAAAGGCGAAAAAAACATTATATGAAATCGTAACTAAGAAGGCTGTCTTACAAATCCCTGGCAATATTGGCAGGCGTTCAAACGATCTCTGTCTCCTTCTGGTACAAATAAGAACTACAAGGTGGCTAAAATTTCTCTCAACAAGTTTGTATTTCATATAGAGGAATTTTCTTTATACAGGGACTTCATTTTATTATTACTTCAATTTTTATTGTACCTGAGTTTTTGAATGCACTTCACACCCACCCCTTCTACTAAGGAAGTTCCAACTCCACACAGAACCAAGACCGCTGATAGTAAGCAGTACTGAGTTACTGAGTATAGTACGTTCCAGAAATATGTTCGCGTTTTCCAGTGACGAAAGAGCTTTCAATATTGTATCATATTTTCGCATAGGTACTGTCCGTTTGCCTACGTCGCATCCCGATTTCCCCCACCTGCTTCTGCTCCCCTCTCTGTAATAGCTGGGCTGTCTTAGCTCTTTTCTGAAAACATTAATTTCTCTTAGGAATTGGAAGTTTACGTAATATTATACAGCTGTTTAATTTAACTTAAATAAAAGGGCCTCGTTAAGTAATTAACTGTCACGTGACTTCCTCCCTTTCTACAATGCGGACAGTAGATAGCATGTCTGAGTAATTTTATATTTTCGGGTCGGGCAGAAGTGAAGATTGAATTCACAGTACGTAGAGTAGGTACAGAATTATTTCAACATGAGTTACTAGTACGAAGGAGGAAACTGGCAATTGGAATTAGATGCAATAGTCTATAGTGCGATGATATGCACAAAAGAACTGAAGCCTGTATCGAAATGAACGGCCACCATTTTCAAAATTGTGTTTAAATATTCATATTATGATTATTTTTCAATTTAACTTCTTTCTCTATATTGTACGCTAATGTGCTGTAGACAGTATAATATACACTGCATAATGAATACGTTCGCATGGATAACTCACTTCGTGAGTAAAAACACTTATTCTTAATACAGTACTGTAATTTGATTAAAGAAAAACCTAATGAAAATTATCAAACTCAAAATCGCGATATTTCCTAGTTTACGTACGGTAAATGGATGAACTACTTTTCTTCCATCCTGTACCTAGTAGAGTGATTTGTGTTTTACGCCAGTATCATCGAACTCCAGTCTTGGAGGGGGGAGCAAGCGGTGTTTCCGGTTCTCTAAAGGTATAGACAGGTTAATATTAAAAATGTTAGTAAAAATAAAATGATGTCCCTGTAGAAGGAATCTTACTAATAAAAAAAAGTTAAATTAACTTAATTCTGTTCTCTGAGGAAGTTATGTTGAAGCAGTTCCTATTTTTATTTCGTATGTTATTCATAAAGCCCTTAAGTTATACTGGAGGTAAAATACTACGCTTAAAAGTACACGACATAACTTTCCACTGATAGACATCATGCACAGCGTGGTCCGCTGAAGTAGTGTGAAACTTGAAAATGGGTCATAATCCTTCCATCTACCCGCAATACATTAGCGACTTGGTCGTCCGAAAAGACTGGGAAAAGTGGTCGTTCGTATTAGCGAATCGTTTAGATTACCGGGGTTCTTTTTAAACGAAAAAAAAAAAAAAAAGTTTATAATGAAAAACGAAACCGTTTCACTTCATGTGCATCTTACTTACTTACAAAGGCTTTTAAGGAACCAAGAGGTTCATTGCCGCCCTCACATAAGCCCGACATTGATCCCAATCCTGAGCAAGATTAATCCAGTCTCTATCATCATATCCCACCTCCCTCAAATCCATTTTTATATTATCCTCCCATCTACGTCTCGGCCTCTCCTAAAGTCTTTTTCCCTCCGGCCTCCCAACTAACACTCTATATGCATTTCTGGATTAGCCCATACGTGCTACATGCCCTGCCATCTCAAACGGCTAGATTTAATGTTCCTAATTATGTCAGGTGAAGAATACAATGCGTGCAATTCTGCGTTGTGTAACTTTCTCCATTCTCCTGTAACTTCATTCCTGTTAGCTCCAAATATTTTCCTAAGCACCTTATTC
Source organism: Periplaneta americana (assembly GCF_040183065.1). Taxonomy (NCBI): domain Eukaryota; kingdom Metazoa; phylum Arthropoda; class Insecta; order Blattodea; family Blattidae; genus Periplaneta; species Periplaneta americana. The sequence continues at coordinate 215,226,356 of NC_091117.1, read as the reverse complement.
TCAAACACCCTGAACCTATGTTCCTTTCTCAGAGTGAGAGTCCAAGTTTCTCAACCATACAGAAGAACCGGTAATATAACTGTTTTATAAATTCTAACTTTCAGATTTTTGGACAGTAGACTGGATGATAAGAGCTTCTCAACCGAATAATAACACGCATTTCCCATATTTATTCTACGTTTAATTTCCTCCCGAGTGTCATTTATATTTGTTACTGTTGCTCCAAGATATCTGAATTTTTCCACCTCTTCGAAGGATAAATCTCCAATTTTTATATTTCCATTTCGTACAATATTCTGGTCACGAGACATAATCATATACTTTGTCTTTTCGGGATTTACTTCCAAACCGATCGCTCTACTTGCTTCAAGTAAAATTTCCGTGTTTTCCCTAATCGTTTGTGTATTTTCTCCTAACATATTCACGTCATCCGCATAGACAAGAAGCTGATGTAACCCGTTCAATTCCAAACCCTGCCTGTTATTATTATTATTATTATTATTATTATTATTATTATTATTATTATTATTATTAACTTGGACTCTCACTTTGAGAGAGGAGCAGAGATTAAGGGTGTCAGTTGTAACCTGAGTCGTCATTGGCTGAAAGACCTGACCTTTAATGAGTAGGTGTACTTTAATGACATGCATTAAAGGTCTGCTACCAGGTGTATAATTACTACATTTCGGCATGGTCGAGCATAAAACATTTTATGAAATCTTAAACCCTTAGCAGGAATATGAAGACTGATAGGCCTATTGCTTATGAATGATTCACAATCAATATCACCCTTAATAACTTTACAAAAAAATAAATAATCAAGATCCTGACGTCTGGTAAACAAACTACCGCAATTGAAATATTTGCAATTAATCTCATATTTATTACCGGAATTTGGTAAAAAATCTCTAAGAAATCTAATATTAATAATAATAATAATAATAATAATAATAATAATAATAATAATAATAATAATAATAATAACAATACTCATAATAATAACAATACTAATAATAATAAATTAATAATGATAATAATAGTAATGATGATACTAATAATAATAATAATAATAATAATAATAATAACAGTAATTTAATTTTTGTGCAATGAAACCTATTCTGAAGCTCAGGTTTTGTAAACTAAATACACCATGTTTGGAATCCAGGTCTAATCTACTTAGTGTTAGGCAATTATTTCTATATATGGTAGTCAATAATACAACACTAAAAGTAACAATTATTTGTGTATTATATAATTTATTACACAATGTACAAAATTTAACCGAAAGGATTGAAATATTATTTCACTGTGCATTTAACTACAGATGAGTTCCGTTCCAGAGAGTGTATACATCCCCATGTATTCTCTGTCTCTTGGGGAAGAAGTTTATATCAGGGAGAAAATGACATTAAGGTTCAAGTGTGTACAGTATAGAGAAACGCATAATGGAAGTTTAGGGACCAACACAGTATTTGACTGGATGGCCGTCACAGATAACTCTGATTAATGGTTACTGCAAATGAATTGCACACCGCATTACATAACATACGACCTCTGTGATTTTAGATAACGGACTGCAAACATTAGGTTCCTGTAGTCGAAATCAAATGGTCTGTAAAAGATCCATTCATGAGCAAGTTACAAACTTGGTCTACAGTGTTCGACTTTGTAACTACGAACATTGAGATAAATTATTCAGTTGTATTCTCCAAGAATCTGAGATTACCAAAAAAAAGTTTCTGCTGATTTCTCCTTTGAATAGTGACTGTTAAAACAGCGAATGACTTTGGTATTATCATAGGTTACATATTACATTCTAAGGCAATACTGAATATAGTGTTAAGGAAAAATTAAGTAAAGTATATCCAAATTGTCGTGATTGAAATCGTGTTCTCATCTGAATTCTGGTGGCGGGCGTAAAGCGCAAATTTTCGTGCGCACAGGAGACATGCGCATCTTGCAAGAAGACGTAATTAGGGGCTTTCACATACCGATTAGCACGAAAATGAGGAACCATTTGAACATTTAACCCATTAATGCCCAGATAAAAAAAGGAATTCATAATTATATAATTTTATAATATTATAATTGTTACACCTTACTGAGTACAAATACACAAAAATTACAATTTTTTCTCTTCCGGTTTAGTAGATATGACCTGTATGATATAACATACGCTGGGCAGTTACAGTATCAGTTTCATACAAATACTTAATAGGCCCCCCACAATGTAAGAACGGAATTTTGAACTAACATTTGAACAATATATCCATGTCTAATCGCTTTAATTATTATTTTAGATACTTCAACAACATTTTTTTTCGGTTTTCTTCATTTTATATGATATTTTAGAAAACAAGTATCAAGATGAAGATCAGCATTACATTTGACGCAACAAAATTTAGCACATTTCCCACGGTAAACACATCTGCGCCGAGTGCTTTACCAGGCAACTAGGTGATCAAGTCTATAATAACGTATTTCATTGAGAACTTGGTTTCTCCCTTTAGGTGTTACAGTCTTAGAAATGCCCATTAGTGGTGTTGTAAGCAATGACTTTACAATTTGTCTTGTGAATTCCAGCAAAGACATTGTCTTCTGATATTGTCTGCACAGCATCCACAAGTTGACTATTGATCCGTTGATATAAAATCTGATAAATGGCCAGTACCATTTCTTGGACCATAGTCGAAGTCGATAGAGTCCTCTCAATTTGCCAAGCATGTCCACACCACCCATACACGCATTATACATTTTTATAACTTTCGGTTGTTGAACAATGATTTTTCTCTTATCCTTAGTTCTCCACCGTGAGCATAAGCCTAAAGAAACTACATCTAGTGTTGCTGCATTTGTTGCTATAGTGACCTGAGGATTGTCATTCCATCGTCAGATTACTACATGTGTCTTTGATGGCATGGCAAGTACCTTTACCGGATTTTTTTCAGGTCCTTTGGAGGAGTCTTTTCAATTCCATCAGTTGTTATAATTTCAAAGCACGTGATATTTACTGCTGAAAATTTTTACAATAATCCAAAGGAAGTGAAATAATTATCTATAAAGAGTTTACTTTCTTCAGGTAGCAATCCAACACAAAGCATCTATGTAATAGCATTTCCTAGAGTCATCCCTGGTCCTCGTTCGACTCTCCCTGTATACGGTTCGAACTTTATAAGGTACCCTGCAGGCGTCGTCAAGCACGAAGGCTTATACCCAAATCTGATTGTTTTTCATCGTATGAATTGCTTGATACTATGATGACAAAAAATATGGTTCCATTGCTTCGTCAACTGAATATGAATTTGGAACAATGTCAACCATGTTCCGGAACATTTCATTTAGACAATTGAGGAGGGGCCTAAGTTTGTATATTTTATTATTCTTGTCAATTATGTTATTGTGACTGAAATGAAGGAAATGATGAATTGTTTCAAATTTGTTTCTGGTGATACAGTTTGCAACTTGAATGTTATGGCTATCAGGACGAATCTCCCAGTACATTCTTCGCGAAGGCAATTAGATATATCCAGACAAAAGCAAAATGCCAAGGTATTGATACATGTCTTCCATTGATCCTATTATATATGGATAATCTTTCATTAAGGCATAGTTTACAGTTTCTCGAATTGTGTGAGTAATGAACAACAGTAAGCCAAATGTCTCGAGTAGCCTACTCTCTCGCCCTGCGCGGAAGGGATAATACGTCAGTATTCCGTAGTATATCCCTTTCACCTCTTTCCAGGGGTTGGAATTAAAACTCCACTTTTGAACACTTCTGCTCTAGGCTTATAGTTTGTAGGTTTTTTGCCGTCAATTTCACACATGCTCCAAGGAGAATTCATCTAACAGAATACACAGAAAATGATATCGTTACTGCTCATTGTATGATATATCATACCATATTTAGAAACTGAAATTTCTATGCTTCTATACAAAGATACAAGTACACCAAATGGCCTGAATTATTCACGAATACATAACAAGTAATATTAGCATTAGTTTCATAATTCATGATATAATTTATATTGAAAATAACTACCTTTATTCCAATCAATGTTTTCTTTTCTTTAAGATCCAAACTCTAAACCTCATACCAACAAGAGAAACGATCACAGAGCATTCAACAATGCCTGAATCTTAAACACATCCATGTACTGCCTACATGAAAAAAATTGTTAACTTGAAGTCAAAGGGAAATGAATGAAAAAACATTTTTCACACCGTATTTTTAATCATACGCTGGGCATTAATGGGTTAAACAAGGAAGCATAATTTTTTAATAACACAATTTTTTTAAATGAAATAAGACTTTATATTATCAATAATAAATTAAATTATTTTAAAATGGAACCAAATCTACAAATCAGGAATCAAAATAACCAGTGCTCTAACATTAAATACCTTACTCTATGACGATGATCAAGTCATAATTTCCAATTCAGAGGGTAATTTACAAAGAGGATTATATACAATATATATATATATATATATAAAATCAAAAGTAATGGCATTTTTAGGTCAAGACCCAGTCAGAAGTAAGATAAGGCACCATAACCAATGCCTCGAACAAGTACAAAATTTCAGTTATCTGGGTTGTGAAGTATCTTATCAAAATGAAAAAAATGTGAACAAGAAAATTACCAAATTTACACAAATTCTAGGAATAATAAACAATACATTAAAAGCTAAATTAGTACAAAAATTTACAAGAATAAAAATATATAATACACTAGCATTACCCTCCCTTTTATACGGAAGCGAGATTTGTACATTAAAGAAAAAAGACATGAACAGAATCAAGGCAACAGAAATTAAATTTTTCAGAACAGCAGGATATACTCTTTAGGAATGAAGAAATTTTAGAACAATTAGAAAGCAACCCTACGTGGGCGTAGATTTCATTCTTCCGAAGAGGTCATGACTGCCACAAGAGAAGCCATACGGGACCTTCCTGCCAACATCTTTCAACGGTGCTTCCAGCAGCTATACCAACGTTGGCAAACGTGCATAACGGCCAACGGAGACTATTTTGAGGGAGAGTGTGGTTCTGTTTAAATGTATGCCGTGTTATGCGACATCTTGTGATACATCTAGATTCTTGTGGGAGCCTACCCTCCAGGCGTCAAGTCTTAGAACCTAATGACTGTACCACGTAATCAATTTCAATAACGTATTTAATAGAAATAAACCAAATCTACATATTCACTTTGCTTAACATTTTTACAATAGTTTATATTAAGGGGAGTTGGTCATTATCGCATGCAAAATAATGGTAAAAATAGCCTATCTTCAAACAGTCATAAATATAATACTATTTATCAGAGGTCTTTCATTTTTGTTAGCTATGTGTGTATACATATTAAGCTTTAAAGTGAAAAAGAATGCTTACTCTAGAGTAAATCTTTATCCTTAAATTAATTTTTTAAATTAAGCACAATTTTTATTAAAAGTTCACTACATGTCTGTGATTAGGTACACTCTATTCACTTATTATAGCACATATTGAATTGAACATTTGACCGCTTATTGCTAATAGATACTAAAACATACCCTACTAAAATTATTCATGTCTCTGTAATATTATGAGTATAGGGCTTATAGCAATCATCACCGTCAATAAATTAAAAAAAAAATTGACGAAGATTAGTATAAGCCCTATGCCCATAGGCCTAATATTACAGATATTTTAATAATTTTAGTAGGGTATGTTTTAGTATCTGTTAGCAGTAAGCGGCCACAATTTTAATTCAATGTGTGATAGGATAAGTGAATAGAGTGTACCTAATCACAGGTACGTAGTGAATTTATATAAAAAATATATTTAAATTCAAAAATTAATTTAAGTGTAAGATTTACACTAGATTAACCATTCTTCTTTCATTTTAAAGCTTAATGTATATACATGTATCACTAAAAAAATGAGAGAGCTGTGATATATAGTATTACATTTATGACTGCTTGAAGATAGGCTATTCTTACCATTACTTTGCATGGGATAACGTCCAATTCCCCTTAAGAGATAACAGGGTTAAAAATTAATTCTGATAGAACTAAATACATGAATACATCACGTACCTCAAATAATGGAGGGTCACTTATAATAGATGACTGGGAGTTTAAAAAAGTTACTGAATTTAAATACTTAGGAAGTACAATTAATGAAAAAGGCTTATTTGGGAAAGAAATTTAATATGGACTCATTACAGCAAATAAGTTTTACTACTCCCTTCATAAATTGCTTAATTCCAAACTCCTTTCTAGATTATCAAAATTAAGATGCTATAAAACAATAATCCTACCAACTCTCCTATATTGCTGTGAAACTTTGATATTAACAAAAAAAAAAAAAACAACAACAAAATCCCTTTTACTTTTGAGAACAAAATCTTGAGGAAGATTTCTGGTCCCATTCAAGAAAATAACACATGGAGAATTTTGAAGAACAAGGAACTAAGGGACATAACAGCCTTAATAAAAAGTCGAAGACTACGTTAGCTTGGACACGTTCTACGGCGTGATGAAGACTCTCTTCTACGAAAAGCTTTCGACTATTCTCCAAGATGTACAGACCTCTTGGTAGATCTCGTCTCCGTTGGCAGGACCAAGTATATGATAACCTGTGTACAGTGGGAGGACGACAAGAAGATGCAGAGAACAGAGACGAATGGCGATATATCGTGAATGAGGCTAAAAACGTCTTAGGTTTTGAAATGCTCTAAATTGAATTGAATTGAATTGTATATTAAGAGATACTATTATATCCTAGCCTAACATACAAACAGGAATAAAGGTGTATAGATCAATAGTTGCCATTATCCCTTCCTCAGTTCGCGTCACAAACTTCAACAGCTGATGTTCTAAGCTGTCCCACCGTCAAGAGGAACAATCCGATCGCTATTCTCCATGAGGTCAAGACATGCAATCGAACCCCTATTCTGACTTAGCATCGAGGGTGGTAGACATTTTCTCAGTATATGTTCAGTTTCGTCACACAGTGCTAAAATGTGCCTCCAGGAATCCTTTTCCCCACACAAAGGACAGAGGCGCTCTCCTCCTTCGTTGACAATTTTAATACTCTTCCATGCCCCCAATCTTAGCCACGCTAAACCTGCTCTGCTGTCTTTGTTACAAGAATTTATGTAGTCACACCTCCCCCAGTTAAGCATGAGACCTGAATGTAAATGTTGTGAGCATTTTTCCGAACATTGGAGCTCAATCTCTTGCCTCTCGATATCAATTAAACGCATCTTCACATTGCTCCATACATTTGTTCTGTTATTTTCTTCTTTTTGCTCACTCCCATATCATTCCTCTGCACAGAACATCCTTCTACTAATCTTTCAGCATATCTACTCCACGCCTCTGGAACTCTCTCCTTGACCATGTCAGAGACTGTCGGACAATATCAAAATTCAAATTTAAATTAAAAAATCACTTTCTAGTTCATGGAATTGCTTGTTGAACACCTGTCAGGTTGCGCAACTTCGGCTTAACTTATAACATATAGTAAATATTGTAACTATGCTGTTGAAAAATTGACAATTAATATGTAATGTATTTATTATTATTATTATTATTATTACTATTATTATTATTAATATTATTGGTATTATTATTATTATTATTATTATTATTATTATTATCAGCAGTTATCAATACCATCATTGCCATCTCTGTTTTCTTTCTTTTTTCTCTTGTATTAGCTCGATTTGAGCTCTATAGCGTTCTTTTGACCCTGCTGACCCTCTATAGGGCTTTAATTTAATTTGTATTATTTTCACCACAGTCTGTATTTCTTTTTTGTATTTATATGTGCTATCTGGTGGGATGGAAGAGAAGGCCTTACAATTTACAATTTACAATTTACAATTTATTTACAATTTACATTTGAATTTACATTTGGATAGATACCCGAAATGAGCATATGCTCGTGCTCGGGTATAGTCCAGTAGTCTACATAAATTTTACAGGGTTCAAATAATAATGCTGATGATATAAAATAATAGTAACAATAATAATAATAATAATAATAATAATAATAATAATAATAATAATAATAATAATAATAATAATAATAGAATAATCGTGACAGAAATTATACAAAGATTGTAATACAAAATAATTCATTAATAATAATAATAATAATAATAATAGTGATAAAACAAAAATATTTACAATAATAAAATAAATACCAAGACGGAAAAAATAAAATATAAAACCACTAGCGAGAGTTAACACAACTTAAATAAGCATATAATAACCGGAAAAAATGCCAAACTCGAAAATCAACAGAAAAGTTCGTTGTATCGCACACGACAGCAACCACCGTATTCACATTGTGCTGTGCATTAATGGTAATAGTGGGGAGCTGAATGTCCACGTAACTCCCGTTCTCTTCGAATCTTCTCGTACAATCATGGGAAGTTAATGCTGTAAAAACAAAATGTCTACGAGTCAAACTGTTCATTATTACCAGGATAAATACAAATAATACTGAAATATATTAATCTAGTTTCAGTTATAGATCTCTCCTTTTGTGCGAGAGGTATCATATCAAAATATTTTATGAATGGCGGGGAAAATATAAATTTCAACAACTTTCTAGTGACAAGTACAATCAAGTGTATCTGTGGCTATGCTAAGGAATCATTTATTGGAGATATACACTGTTATTAATTAAGAAAATGATCTATTTATATTTATTACAATGTTTTATCTTATAGGTTACATGCATCAGATAAATACAATAAAAATTAGTACCATATAATGCTAGTAACACGTAAAAAAATTATAATAAAAATTATCAAATATCATACAAACATTTTCACTTTATTTTTAAACTTAAGAATGTGTAAATTTCTTAGGTCTGGATTATTTTTCAATACTGAATTGTATAGTCTTGGTCCATAATTCCTACTGTGTCTTAATCCAGCTGTAGTGTGGTATTTAGGTTGATGTCAGATTATATAAATAAATGAAATAAAATTCCTATATGGTGCAGCCCTCTCTGCAGTTTATAAACCCATCCTTTTTCGCACCCTTCTCTTTATTGAGCTCTGTAACAAATCGACCGTAAAAGCGATTGGTCCTCAAATATAATTTTTAGCCAGTATTTTACCACGCCGACTTTCATGTGAAAGCCCAAACTCCTTTAATACCCCGCAATTAGCTAGTACTCGTTTTAGGAAATTCGTTTGTATCTTATTTAATTTTCCCGCATTTTCCCAATCCCAAATTTCCGCCCCATACAACATAGATGAACTGACCACAGCTCCGTATAATAGCTCCACTGTTGTTGCAGGAATATCTGGCACTTCAGTGATCAATTTCATTACTTTCGCACTCTTTACCCCGCACTTGTGTTTCGTTATGTCAATATGCTTAGTCCATCTCATGTTCATTGATAAAGTAAATCATAATTATATGAAATGTTTCACATTTTCCAATATGTGCCCGCCGTAAGTCTATGTCTCATCCCAGCTATATACAGATCCATTTTTAAAGTAATTGTCTTGGTCTTGTCTGTATTAACAGTCACGCCCCATTGACTACAATAACTCTCCAAGCAGTAAAGTTCCTGTTGCAGTCCACTAAAGGCTCATTCACAATGGAAAATTAAACATAACGTAAGCGTTAACTTAAGAATATAAACGTTACGGTAAAATCAAGAAGTGATATACTACATTCACGATGGGAACATAAACATAACAGCAAACATACTTGGTAACCATGAAAACATAACAACGACGCCATTTCCTTATATTCTGTCGTATACTACAGCGCTCCACGATTGTCTTCTGTTTGCAAATCACGTAAGCAAAAGCTTGAAAGTTTGGAGTTTGCAAACTTTCATGTTAACGTCTAACGGTAATGTTAATGTCAGTGTTTATGTGAATCATTGTGAATGATTCCATTTAGTAGCCTGGCCGCAAACTTCAGTGTTTATGTTACGGTTATGTTTAATTTTCATTGTGAAACTAAATCAACGTCCTTCAGTCCATCTTCAAATCTGTTCTTATGTTCTTCCCTCCACCGATCTTACCTGCTCCTCTTTATTTCTTCCATCCACAATTAAGGCTCATTCACAATGAAAATTAAACATAACGTAAGCGTTAACTTAAGAATATAACATTACGGTAAAATCAAGATCATTCACGATGGAAACATAAACATAACAGCAAACATATTTGGTAACCATGGAAACATAACAACGACGCCATTTTCTCATATTCTGTCGTATACTTCAGCGCTCCACGATTGTGTTCTGTTTACAAATCACGTAAGCATAAGCATGAAAGTTTAGAGTTTGCAAACTTTCATGTTAACGTCTTACGGTAATATTTATGTCAATGCTTATGTGAATCATTGTGAATGATCCAATTTGGTAGCCTGGGCGCAAACGTCTGTGTTTATGTTACGGTTATGTTTGATTTTCATTGTGAATGGGCCTTAACTGAATCAACGTCCTTCAGTCCATCTTCAAATCTCTGTCCTTACGTTCTTTCCGCCGCCGATCTTCCCTGCTCCTCTTTATTCCTTCCATCCACAGTTAGCCTAGTCTCGTCCATTATTTCTAGCTGCACATAAACAGGTATTACAGACGTGTACAAACTATTAAACTAAATTAATTATATGTCCGACGAAGGTGTATTTATCGGTAGAAATAATGAACAAAAATGTATTTTGCACAGATATAATGAACCGAAAATTGAGTCTGGAGGTTACTAACATTTTGTAAACATTTCCTTATTCTTTATTAACAAGTTGATTTTGTCTGGGATGCTAGAGACCAAAGTTTGACACTGTCTTTGAATATCAGCATCATTTAGCCAGATATCAGACAGTGCTTAAATGAGTCCATTTTTTTTGTTGTAAGCCTCTTTTTGTTCACTTTCTTCTTCAGTGTAGATCACAGATTTTCAATTTCGTTCAGATCCGGTCTTCTTGCAGGTCATGGGAGAATATCTTCTGCAGTATATAATTAAAACACCAGTAGTACCAACATAGCCAGAAAAAATATACTCAACCATTAGAAAAATATACCAGAAGTTGTAAATAATCATATTTACAACAATAGAGACTTTGTGAATTATACTGATAGTTGATATGACTAATTATATTATGTTCCCAAGAAAACGATTTAGTCTAATAATTTGTCCACGTCTGTATGTTTTTGTTGCATATAATAAAATCTACAGCACTCTCCCCATTGGCATTAACAAACGTTAATTCCCCCTTTCAGTCTCTCCCATATTTTCCACTTAAAATCTCAAACTTAAATGCATCAGAAAATGCAAGTAGTTCCCTGCCTTTTGCATTAACCATCTTATCTTAATGAATAATAATTCATAACAAGAATATCGTAACCTCTTGGGTAAATCCTGAAATGTTACGTCATAAATAATGCAGTACTTTGGTCCTCGGGCTTTCGTGCGGTCATGGAAAATCCCAGCGACTCCTCTAAAAAAATAAAAGGTCCTCGGCTCCGTCCTCAACCTCTGGCATGAATGAGGGAAGGACCAGACAGGCGCTATGTCCCAACCAGGTTGCGTCACTACCACTCGAGAAGGGGATTTACGAGTGTATGCAAATGCTGGGTCTATTGTACAACGAGACCTCGGTGGGGAACCTCTAAATATATACATATAGAGCCCCCGTAATCACAGCTCATGTTGTCCCCCACCATTATTCATATTTAAAATTGAAATTTGCATAACTTTGCATATCTAGTTACATATTTTTTAGATAAGAACATAAGAGCGCGCATTTTTATGTCCATTCGTTAGTATATTTCAATACAACTTTATAAGTTAAAATAACAAAAGAGAACAACTTTGATATGTGTTATCTATGTCATTCATTAAAGTTGGAAGAGGAGATATTATATATAAGGGCTCTAAAAGTGCTTAGTATTACAACAAAGCTATGCAGCTGCGTCTCATTCCTGCGAAAACAAAGTGTGACAGATGGTAGGTAGTGTATATTATGCTTTTATTTTGGTCTGCCGAGACTAGTCCATTTTTAGACCTCTCAGAACATCCTTAATTGAGATTCACAGCTCTGTTGTTGCAGTGCTCCCTCTCAGCGGTAAAGCCTTGTTTGGAGTACACCATTACGGAAATACAATGCCTTAATTACTATTCAAAAAGTTTCTTTTCATATTGGTTTTCGGGAAAAGTTCACAAACACTAATGATTATTTTTGCAAATAGGCGCACCGTTAGTCGGTTTTCAATTTGTAGAGTCTTGCTCAAGTTCCAGAAAACCTGCAAGGAAAATTAACTGAATGCAGAACTTTACACTATCTGTCTTTACTCTATCGAATTCTGCACACCTCAACACCAAATTACCTTTCGTCTCGCTTCTCCTATCTATACTCTAACCACGACGTAAATACCAGATCACTTATCTGTGGCACGCTAAGTATACCTCTTCATACAACATCTTGTTATTCATCATCTTTTACACTATCCACCTCGCGTCAATGGAATTCCTTGTCACAAAGCATTAGGGGCTGCAAGACAATAAACACCTTTAAAAACAGCTTAAAAGATAACCTTCTTAGCATTTCACTCCAATCTTACTGATTTAAACTATCACTGACTACATTGTTACTTCATTCCTTAGACATCATCCTGATAGTCCTGGTATTTTCAAAATTGTCTCATAATAATCTCTTTCTATTATCTAATATTATTTGAAACATATTAACATTCTATGTATTTTTGCTTAATTCTGCTACACAGTTTATTTCAGTGTCTAATTAATAGTTCATAGTATTTTGTTGTTTAATTCGTATATAACTCTTGTATACATGTAACTCTCACTTAATCAAATTATTGAGATCTTTGTAAGTTCATGCATATGTATATACACTTTTTGCTGGTTGAGTGGAAGAGAAGGCCTTACGGCCTTAACTCTGTCAGCTAAAATAAATCATTATTATTATTATTATTATTATTATTATTATTATTATTATTATTATTATTATTATTATTATTATGCTCACAAATCTTTTCTCTGAATAATAATACTTACTTACTGGCTTTTAAGGAACCCGGAGGTTCATTGCCGCCCTCACATAAGCCCGCCATTGGTCCCTATCCTGAGCAAGATTAATCCAGTCTATACCATCATATCCCACCTCCCTCAAATCCATTTTAATATTATCTTCCCATCTACGTCTCGGCCTCCCCAAAAGTCTTTTCCCCTCTGGCCTTCCAACTAACACTCTATATGCATTTCTGGATTCGCCCATACGTGCTACATGCCCTGCCCATTTCAAACGTCTGGATTTAACGTTCCTAATAGCGTGTAAGAGGGCCTTACACTAGAAATTTTTAGCTTAAATGTAGTTCTGTTTATAAGTATGCATAAGGATGTAATTATTTGACTTGTTTGAATTGTTGTATCAGTGAAGCGAGGTAAGTCAGTGAAGTTATGGTTTTACAGTGCAGTGAACAGTTCCGATCAGTGATAATTTATAGCGTCAATGAAATGTGTTCTATAGTGTCAGTGAAATGTGTTACAGAGTGTCAGTGAAATGTGTGCTAAAGTGTCAGTGAAATGCGTCATAGTGCCACTACAGGGAATGAGATGAGACTAAAGTGAAAGACTATTGAAACTTATGTAGCACCTATATATATTTATGTAGGTTGTGTTGTAAAATTAGGTATTTTATTTTATGTTTTATTATTATTGTGTTAAATTGTATTGTGTATTTTTATTGTATTGTGTTTAAAATTGTATATGTGTTGTAAATTGTATTGTGTATTGTAGATTTTATTGTCTATTGCTTATCATTTTATTGTGCATTGTTAATATTGTATATACCACTGCCACCGGGTGCTTGCCCACTTGCAGTGTAAATAAATACATACATACAATTATGTCAGATAAAGGGCACAATGCGTGCAGCTCTGCGTTGTGTAACTTTCTCCATTTTCCTGTAACTTCATCCCTCTTAGCCCTAAATATTTTCCTAAGAAACTTATTCTCAAAAACCCTCAATCTCTGTTCCTCTCTCAAAGTAAGAGTCCAAGTTTCACAGCCATACAGAACAACCGGTAATATAACTGTTTTATAAATTCTAACTTTCAGATTTTTGACAACAGACTGGATGACAAAAGCTTCTCAACTGAATAATAACAGGCATTTCCCATATTTATTCTGCGTTTAATCTCCTCCCGAGTGTCGTTTATATTTGTTACTGTTGCTCCAAGATATTTGAATTTTTCTACCTCTTCGAAGGATAAATCTCCAAACTTTTATATTTCCATTTCGTACAATATTCTGATCACGAGACATAATCATATACTTAGTCTTTTCGGGATTTACTTCCAACCCTATCCCTTTACTTGCTTCAAGTAGAATTTCCGCGTTTTCCCTAATCGTTTGTGGATTTTCTCCTAACATATTCACGTCATCCGCATAGACAAGAAGCTGATGTAACCCGTTCAATTCCTGAATAATAATAATAATAATAATAATAATAGTCGGCCTCGATAGCGTAGTTGGTATAGCGCTGGCCTTCTATGCTCGAGGTTGCGGGTTCAATCCCGGCCCAGGTCGATGGCGTTTAAGTGTGTTTAAATGCGACAGGCTCATGTCAGTAGCTTTACTGGCATGTATAAGAACTCCTGCGGGACAAAATTCCGGCACACCGGCGACGCTAATATAACCTCTGCAGTTGCGAGCGTCGTTAAATAAACCATAATTTAGATTTCTCTGAATATCGTCATAAAATATTTTCTAGCCAGTCTCATAGTTCAATACTGTCTGCCAGGTCATTATTATATTTTAAGAATACAAGGTTGTTTCCGATCTCTGATCACGAAATTTGAATGACGTCATGTGCGTCAGGAGTCACACGACAGCTGAACTGTGGCGCGAGGTGACAGACCAGTAGTGAGTGATCTCATATTCATAGTGCACGGCGACTCACAGCAGAAATTCCCAAGAAAATCGAGCCTTTTTGGGATGGGTACATAACAACCCTTTCCGATGCCAAGTACAGTTAAGTAAAAATAAAAGAAGCCTTCAATAAACGAGGCTTTCAAGAAAGGCGTCTTCTGCGTACTTAATAAGATTAGTAAAGCTCGAATGGAATCAATTTGTATAATTTGTGTAGGTATAAATGGAAGGAAGTGACTGTGTCGTGTATAGTTCCTGGGGTAGCTCAGTCGGTAGAACATTCGTGCGCTAAGCGAAGGGTCCCGGGATGAAATATAGGGGTGCCATTTGAAATTTCGAAGTGGGGGTGACTGAAGGGTGGGAATGAAATCTAAAATTCAATTAATTCCGGTTTCAGACTTCCCCCTCAATATCTAAATTGAGGTGTTATTTGTTTAAATTGAATTCAATTTAAATAATTATTTATTTAGACTGGGATGTTTTCAAATGAAAGCTCTGTATATATATTTGTGCGAGATCGTGCGTATTTGCTTGGTTTCCGCACAAAACCAATCCGCGGAAAGTCTAAAATTCCACATTCAGTATTCCCAACCTAACACACATAACAATTACCCTCTTCTTACCGCTTAAGTGACATATTGATTTTACTGCTATAGGCTTTTAACATATTATTTCTAGAGACGTTCAATATAATAATAATTATAAATTGAAAACTTACCACTGCAATTTCACCAAAATTGTACTGTTAATTATTGTTTTTAAATATTTGCAAAAAATAAGTAAACTCTACAACTCCACTAAAGCTAGTGCATTCGTGATGCAAGTAAAATTAAGGAAGCCGTGAAAAAATCAACAAGATTCCATAGACTGGAGGAAAAAAGGACAGACGTATATCACGGCCTGCTGGAGTATAGCAAACACAGAAAACATTTTAAAGCAACAATGATGAAGATAGATATTTTTGTTTTGCAAATTTGCCGTCATTGAACAGAAACCAAGATGGAGATTTCATTGCAACTAATTATAAATTCCTCTTTCAGGTATGTAATAAACGATCTTCGCACAAAATAATGTACGATACACGAGCGATACGTTTTCTTTCAATTCTCGGAAATTAAAAAAGCTCAACTACGTTTCTCTTTTTCAAACTTTTCCTCGAACATGAAAACTTCAACATACCGCTCTTGTAACGCATATTACTATTGTATATCTATTACGGAATTAATCTGTAAACATTTCATAATAAGCGCCATTGTGCTGGCAAAAGGGCCGAGTGTTGTTGAAATATTTCTGTAAGCGGGGCAGGAGGGTTATGTTGTCAGTCATTCAGAGTTATAATTAGGGACCAGTTTTGTAGTTTCTGTCACTCAGATTTAACAATTAATTTTAGCCATGAAGTACATTACTACAAAAGAGAACAGTTCTTGCAGTTCACAGTATAACAACTTTAATTTATTTTCATGAATAATGCAAGTACAACTTTGTACAGTTGGGTGTTGAGTTTTGAAGTAGAATATTATATGAACGCTTATACTATTCATTAAAACACTCTCCGAGCAGTAACTTACACGAGTCAATCTCCAGTTTAATGTAGTAAGTGTAAAATTATCATTAAATTTTACGTGGTCATCTAATTGTTAGACTCTAGGAGTAGTGTCTGAAATTGAGGAGTGATTTGACACTTTTCAATTGTTTTTCAGTACAAATAACAAATTGTGTATAGACTATTAATCCATAATAAAATACCTGAAGTCAAAAGGAGAATAGCAATGGCAAAGGAAGGCTTTAATAGAAAAAGGAGCATCTTCTGCGGACCTCTGGAGAAAGAACTAAAGAAGAGACTAGTGAAGTGCTTTGTGTGGAGTGTAGCATTGTATGGGGTCAGAAACATGGCCATTACGACGAAGTGAAGAGAAACGAATAAAAATATTTGAAATGTGGATATGGAGAAGAATGGAGTGTGTGAAATGGAGAGAGTAAGAAACGAAAGAGTAGGTGAAGAAAGAATGATGCTGAAACTGATCAGGAAGAGGAAAAGGAACTGGCTGGGTCACTGCTTGAGAAGAAACTGCCTACTGAAGGATGCACTGGAAGGAATGGTGACAGGAGAAGAGTTCGTGGCAGAAGAAGATATCAGATGATAGACGACATTAAGATATATGGATCATATGCGAAGGCAAAGAGGAAGGCAGAAACTAGGAAAGACTGGAGAATTCTGGGTTTGCAGTGAAAGACCTGCCCTTGGGCAGAACACTATGAATGAATGAAAATACCTGAAAGAAATTCTAAATCACTACACTATTCCTGAGACATAGAAAAGTCGATATACGTAGTCAATTGTCATAATATTCCGTCCAATGTATAATTTGAACCTACGTACGGTATGCAATTTCTCTTACTTTAAAAAAAAATATGTATAATATAATGTACAAAACTAATAATTCGCTTGCATTTTTAGACAGAAGAAAATAAAATAAGCTTACAGTGCCTAATGGAATGTTCCGAGCCGTAGCTCAGATGACAAAAGTTTCTCACTCGAATAATAACACGCATTTCCCATATTTAGTCTGCATTTAATTTCCTCCCGAGTGTCATTTATATTTGTTACTGTTGCTCCAAGATATTTGAATTTTTCCACCTCTTCAAAAGGAAAATCTCCAATTTTTATGTTGTCATTTCGTACAATATTCTGATCACGAGACATAATCATATACTTTGTCTTTTCGAGATTTACTTCCAATCCTATCACTTTACTTCCTTCAAGTAAAATTTCCGTGTTTTCCCTAATCGTTTGTGGATTTTCTCCTAACATATTCACGTCATCCGCATAGACAAGAAGCTGATGTAACCCGTTCAATTCCAAACCCTGTCTGTTATCCTGAACTTTACTAATGGCATATTCTAGAGCGAAGTTAAAAAGTAAAGGTGATAGTGCATCTCCCTGCGTTAGCCCTCAGTGAATTGGAAAAGCATCATATAGAAGCTGGCCTATATGGACTCTGATTAAGTTTCACTGAGACACATTTTAATTAATTGAACTAGTTTCTTGGGAATACCAAATTCAATAAGAATATCATATAATACTTCCCTCTTAACCGAGTCATATGCCTTTTCGAAATCTATCAATAACTGATGTACTGTACCCTTATACTCCCATTTTTATCCAATATCTGTCAAATACAAAAAATCTGATTAATAGTCGATCTATTACGTCTAAAACCGCACTGATGATCCCTAAAATCCGCCCCCTACCTATAATCATAACTTCTGACTTATCTCGTGGTTAGAAAGTTCGCTTACACGATCAGAAAATTCTAAGTCAGATATCTTTGAACGGCAGTGTACATATTCACTTTCCCGCTGGAAACGAACCCAGGCCAGCTGCGTTTATAATCCGTATCCCTTCACAGTAGTTGTGATTACCGCGTCACACAACTGGCCAGAGGTAATCCCGTCTCGGCGCTGTGAAGCTGTAGTAAGATCTGGGCGCGAAGCTCGATTTGGTGACCCCGGAACGTGGATCCCGCTGTGAGGTCACGCGCAAGCGCAGATGAAAGATGATGCAGTCCATGAGTTTCCCGCAGTTCCAATAAATTTCCACGCTGTTACAAGATAGTACAGTCCACTTCAAAGCTTCTGTTCAGATCTATGGAGTAAATATTGTCTTCTTATCGTAAACTTTTCCTCTCAGTGGAGATGGTATTTAAATATTCTGATAAAGTATACATCTCCACACAGATTTCAGATCTGTAGTTTCCAACTAACCGGCTATGACGTCGATACGCATTCCCCTCTACGTGAAGAGCTGTTGAGCGTTCACAGAGCACGTGAGGGAGGGTATCGAAGAGAGTATGTCTGTGAAAGAGGCAGCGTCAACTGGAAAACTTGTGACGTTAACAGCAGTCTTTAAGGGCCCATTTACAATGAAAATTAAACATAACCTTAACATAAACACAGAAGTTTTCGCCCAGGCTACCAAATGGGATCATTCACAATGATTCACATAAACACTGACATTAATATTAGGCCTCCCGTAAGACGTTAACATGAAAATTTGCGAACTCCAAACTTTCATGCTTATGCTTACGTGATTTGCAAACAGAACACAATCGTGGAGCGCTGAAGTATACGACAGAATATGAGGAAATGTCGTCGTTGTTATGTTTCCATGGTTACCAAGTATGTTTGCTGTTATGTTTATGTTCCCATCGTGAATGATGGTATGACTTCTTGATTTTACCGTAACGTTTATATTCTTAAGGGCGACGTTCGACGTTCGTTTGCGTTCCGTTACGTTGCATTCATCTGTACGTTGAATTTCTACCGAACGTTCAGAGGCTGTGTATTATGATCGACGTTCGTAAGAACTATCACGCTCTGCCGGCCGTAATGAGTACTGAAATGGACACGTCAATCAGACGACTCAACGTGTTCATGCCTTCAAGATCACAAACGGTAGATCACCTAATATACTCGTGTGTCAAATTGAATAAACAAAGAGATATACTGAAGCAGGGAATATATAGAAATCAAGATAGATGGCCAGTGTCACATGAGAAACTATTGTTAAAACACTATAAGGAATTCAGAAACTTTGTTCAATCAATTGATTTCACATCACTGTAAATATTGTAAATAGTGAAAATACTACTCTACTTAAAATTAGTATTAGTATTAGTATTCAAGTTAGATATGTTAAAATAATTATAAGCAATTCACGACCTTTATTAAGACTTTACAGCAGTGTATTATATTGTAAATAGTGAAAATACTACTCCAGTTAAAATAGTATTAGTATTAATAATTTTAAGTAATTCATAAACTCTGTTCAGTCAGCTGACTTTACATCCTTGTAAATATTGTAAATAGTCAAAGCACTACTATTGTTACAAATAGTTCACTATTAGTTTTTGTTTTAAGTTCCGACAGAATGTAAAAACAGTGTAGCAACAAATGTGTGTAGTATTGCATTACTGCAATGGAGCATACTGAAAAGGGGGAGGGAATAAATAACTAAATATAAATAAATAAATAAAATAAATAAATAAAATAGATAAAATAAATAAAAAAATTATTAATAAATAAATAAACAAATAAATAAATAAAATATTTGTACTAAATTTAAGTTAGATCGCATTGTATGTAGTAAATGAGATAAAATAAAAAATACAGATCATTACTTCTGAGTTTGACTGTGCAATCAATTAGACTAACATCACCTCACATAACGCTCCGGGCATACGAACAGAATTTCTTACCATTCTTTTAATATCACGTTCAGTGAGAGATCTTAAAGCTTCCGCCCACGTTAACAAAGAACTGCTCTTTTGTTCACCTACTGGAGAGATCTGGGTCTCGGGGCTAAGCAATTTAGAAAATTGCATGCGCATCTGCTGCAAAAGAACGCAGAGATGTATCTCCCACTTTCAGACAAGTGAATGTATGGCGAAGGAAAGAAGAAACTTATAAAACAACGGATATAATATATTGTATACCTCAAGTTATATTATTTGCAACCTCTTATCCGGAACATTTCTGAAATCGAGATCAAATTTTTAGACCACCAACACCACCATAACTACTAATAGTACCAGTAGTAGTACCAGTATCACCAGTACCAGTGCTCCTACTGCTACTACTACTATTACCACTACAACTGTTTTGCTGCTGCTGCTACACCTACTCTCTCCTACTACCAGTATCAATATCAGTAGTAGTACCAGTAGAACAGGGACCGTCAAGTGACTACACTCTCGTGCGTACGTACAAACCCTCAAGCCCTGACGTACGGCTGCGGGCAAGGGTAGCTGCTTCCACAGTGGCGGAGCTAAGAACTTGTATGTGAACCAAATTTGTGATAAGAATGTAAATTAATTTCAGCTTTTAATTGAAGCACGCTTTCACTGTTAATTGCACTATACTGAAAAACAGTACTCTATACAATTTTGTACAGTTAACTATATACGAAACAAATTTTTGCATGTTTGCACAATAATAAAACAAAACAAAATATACACTTTTATACAGATTAATATACTGTTTGTCTTCTTCTCATTGCTATACAATTCAATTAACAAAATAAAACAACAGTACAAACGTTGTCATTCAAATACAATTCTCTAATAATAGTACTTTTTCTTAAACATCGGAGATCCGCTGCGATTTTTGCAGTTTTCTGTTAGTAAGCAGCTATTTAATTCTCGGAGCTATTGTTTTAGTACCAGCCAATCGCAAACATGCTTTCAATTGTTCATCACTTAGTTGTTTCTGTGACGTGACTTTGTAAACTTCATTAAACAAAACAGTGTTTCGCATACGTAGGTTGTCCCGAACATTTACAACGTTCTTGCAGCAAGATTGTACTGTTTAGGAAACCTTTCTCGTGGAAAACATGTATAGAAATGGTTAATACTTTTTGTTTTGATACTTATCCTTTAGATCAATATCGCTTTGTAAATCAAGTATTTCAAATTGTAGTTCAGCAGGAATATCCAGGACACTCACTGAAAAAGATATTGCAAATATCTTAAATTATTGTTCAAGATCTCTAATATCCTCAAATCTACGTTCGAAACTTCGCACAATTGTTGCATTATTCTTATATATTCTTTCATGTCCAAGGCTTCTAACAGGTTTCCCATGTACATCCATAAATAAGGCAGTTTCATTTCTAAGTGCGAGAAAACGTTCCAGAATTTTTCGACTTCACCACCTTACCTCGGTATGGTAGAGTAAATCCCCATACTGTTAATACCATCAAGCAGTGCCCTGAAGTCCCTGTGATTGAGTCCTTTAGACCTTATGAAATTAATTGTTCGCATAACAACATCCATTACATTGCTAAGGTTCATGTTTTAGCACATAAATATTCCTGGTGCAAAATGCAGTGCACCGGTGCCCCCAAGCGACCTCGATAGGCTCCACCACTGATAGACTGCAGTGTACAAGTGTACTGCCCGCAGTGGAAGCCGTAAGCAGGCCTGTACGCCCTCTCGCGATCTTGACTCGACTTGGCGGAGCCTGCAGTAGAACAAGTCCCAATGTATAGTCGCGACGCTGTTATTCCCGGCGTGACTCCTCCTCTTTGCTTAAGTCTTAGGAAGTGAAGGCTCTATAAAGTCTAGGTAGGTAGTATCGTTCGCCATTTTTGTTCTTTCGTTGCTGAACTACCGGACGAGGAATCTATTTGCCACACCGTTAAACATTATCATGTCGTAGCTCCTATGATAATAAATCAAACGCACTGTAATTCAGCAAATAATTGAGCGGCAAATAATATATTCGTGCGCTTTCTGCGAACGCCAACGAAAGAGCCAAAATGGCGGGCGATTATATCAAGTACTTATCGAGCCTTAGGAAATGCATAACGTCTTCATCAACGAATCACAAGACGCACATGTTTAAATGTAGCCGACATGGAACGTGATTGGCTGCCGGAAATTAGAGCGACGGGACTATAGTATCCAGTACCACAAGTGCCAGTAGTACAGTAATACTAGTATCACTAGCGCCAGCAGTAGTAGGCATGTCAGTAGCTTCAGCGCCAGTAGTAGTACTAGTAGCAATACAATACCATCAGTTCCACTGCTACCAGTGTTACTACAATACTACCGTTACACAGCATTCCGGAACTCATCACACCAATAGCAGAACTTGAAAGTATTAAAGACATTCGCAATCAGTTTTTGAGGCATTGCTCGCTCTCCCACAAATGGTTAGGAAAATAACAGTGGACAAGAAACTTTTTTTTTTTGTAAAAAAAAAATAAGTAACATTTTCCAGAACTCTCATGGACTTGAACAGACAAAACTTAATACTTTCAAAACGATCGAAAAATACATAAATTAAATTCAGTACATTTCTATAAAACTAGTCAACTAGATCTGAACGCGAAGAAATTGGTTGGACCACTGGCTAATAAGAAACTGCCTACTGAAGGATCCACTAGAAGGAATGGTGAACGGGAGAAGAATTCGGAGAAGAAGAAATTATCATATAATAGACGACATTAAGATATATGGATCATATGCGGAGACTAAGAGGAAGGCAGAAAATAGGAAAGATTGGAGAACAGTGGGTTTGCAGTGAAAGATCTGTTCTTAAAATTATGAATGAATGAAAAACATTACTATAGGTTAACAACTGCCAAAACTCCGTTGTAGGAGATTACTAAACCTTACCGCTGCGCTGGAGGCGGAGTCGGAGTTTCCCTCCATTAATCTGAACCATTGTCGCTACTGATTGACAAGTCATCTGATGCATCACTGCTATCAGTTAAACATTCTGCTAACGAAATTATTCTGTCAGTTTCACTGTCTATTACATTAGCACTAGAAAAATATTGTTTGTTATTTTAACGTAATCAACACATTTCTTTCACTTGTCCTTTCCATATTCTGCGAAAAGGCGACGACACAATCGTTTCTTTACGTCAAGTGGGGACCCAATTTCTGTTTCAAAAATCCAATTGAAAAGACTGAAGCCAACTGACTAAACATTTTAGTCTGTCCCTTTAAGGGAACCTGGTAGTGATTAGGAGTCAAAAATCCGACTTTTTATTTTGTGTTAAAAAAGTACAAAACTTCCCCTTTAAACAATATAAATATTGTGGGGGGGTCTTTCTGCAGATAAGCCCTTTAAACAGCCTCTTTAAATTTGGCGATGCATGTAATTCATGCATCCTCCTTTTTTTTTAAAGCAGTTTTCCAAAAGTTGACATTTTTCATACTTAAGTGCATTTTTCTCTGAAACTACTGAATAAATTTACATGAAATTTTTACAGTGTTTTCTGCAGTCTGTGTTTTACTTAGTAGACCTACGGGTTTATGAATATCACACACATAACACGGAAAAAATATATATATGCGTTGAAAAATTTGCAAAAAAAAATGTTAAACAAAGGTCGATATTTTTTCGGTTTCGCTAGAGGTGAAATATTTAACTAATTTTTGCTTTAGAATGTACAATATACACTATTAGATAACTTAAAAAATACAAGGTATATGAGTGAAGATTGTAGCATGTA
The DNA here is from genome assembly GCF_040183065.1 of Periplaneta americana. Lineage (NCBI taxonomy): Eukaryota > Metazoa > Arthropoda > Insecta > Blattodea > Blattidae > Periplaneta > Periplaneta americana. The sequence continues at coordinate 215,202,419 of NC_091117.1, read as the reverse complement.
ATGTGCACTTGAAGAATGTGGTACATTTAGCAAAGTGGGAAAACAGGTTATCAGTTAGGGCTTTTATTTTGCACTTGGGTACAAAACTAATTAGTTGTCTTTATACCACTGAATTCAGAATGATTGATTGTGTAGGTAAGCATGGAAAGTTTTATTCCAATCTGAGCACTAAAAGGCTATAAATATTCAAGTAAACTTTTTTATCGTACAGGCTTCAGTAGCCAGTCCCCTTAAATAAATGAAACGAATCAAAACAATAAATGCTTATTTTTAAAGCATGGTTGGGTTTTGAAGATAAATAATGTTTAGGTACGCGCTACTTGACGGACCGCGAGCAGTCAGACATAAACTTAACAAGTGATGATATCTTGTTGACTCATTCTATTAACATGGGGTTTTTCAACATAAAGTAAATCTATTTAGATGATTTCATACACTGCAACTACCCAATTATCCCTTCAAGAAAAAAAGTTTATCGCTGATCGCTTTTCTACTTCAAAAACACATTTTCCTACACTACAGTAGTATAAAACAAACCTCAATTAAGAGTATTATATTTGTTGTATTGCGGTGACTCAAGCATCTTAAAAACCTGCAAACAATACTCTTCAACATGCTTTTTCCTTATTAGAATGTGACTACTATTTTTAGAGTTACTATTAAGTATAAAAAATGCGAATATATTCTACTTCATTGAAAGTCTATGAGCGTATTCCGAATCTCACCGGTGAGCAATCCGATGGCATCACGGTGTTCCGAATTCCACCGAAGACGTCATTGATGTTCCACCGGTATCGCACCGGTGCCATCAACTTGCAGAGGTGGTGGCAGTCTCCATCAGCCGCCATCAGTGAATCTGATTGGTTCTGGTATAGGGCGGGAATTAGCAGACGAATAACATCGTGCACTGTTGTGTCATGGCGGTGTGTTCTGCTTTAGTTCTGCTGTATTGTTTGTAATGAGCACAACGTAAAAACAATATGTTAATGGCTTATGAGCGAACATGTCAACGGACCAGTTATTACTACCGGTTCAAGAAATAAATTGTTTATGCTATCTTTTCTTTGAACGAGATGGCAGTACGAAAATTTCGCAAAATTTTGCTAGCGTAGCACAGACAACAACTTGTACAGTCGCCATGACAGCCATCGATCCTTCCAGCAGTTTTGTTCCTTATTTCGCTGCAACGTGACGTCATTGATGCCACCGAACCGGTGAGATTCGGAATACGCTGAAGTCTATATAAGTAACGCCTTCTCCCTTTACTGGTTGACAATTAGGAAGGAGGAGTTGAATAGTATATTGTGTCAGTCTTTAAGATTAACGCATGCGCAGACCAACGGAGTTTTCAGAGTTGTTCCCTATAAGAAGTGTCATCAGAATTATCCATCAGTAAGGACGCAATAGACGAAATCTCTGATTATTTTAATTATGAAAGAACTAACTTTTCATATCAGTAACAGTCCTAATTTTTGCAGTGTGGTAGTCATGACTCAGTGACTTGCTCATCAGCCGATGTCCACCCCCCGCGCCCTCTACAATAACGAGTCACAGTCGCTGCACAGTCGCCGATACCCACTAATCAATATACACAACGTCACACTGAAACTGATCGAAGGTGGTCGTTGATATGGCTTACAGACTTTCGATCAAGCGAGTTGAACCTGACACGAGGAGTAACAATGTTATTCTGTTGCTACATCGTTGCCTTCTTTTCAAGACACGAGGTCAGGAACTAACCCAGGTCTTCGTGAGCACGTCACGTATGATTAGGCTCAGGGTAAAACCATTACCTTTCACTGGAAATGAAATATGAAGAGGGAAATCCACAACTTGTGAAAGTGTCAGGTAAATTTGTAAATTGATTAAGGGGGAAACGGTTCAAATTTTGGTTATTTTCAGCAAAAATCGAATTTTCCTTTTCGTGTCAAAAACGATCAGAAATCTCTCATTTATATTTTGCTCAAGATTCAATGGTCTGCAGGCTCGAAATAATAAAAATTACGCAATATATAAATGGCTCCATCCTTGAACTTCAATTCCATTCATCTGTTTTCTATGTAAAGGCTCTTACAATTTTGATGCTAAGAACATGAAATTTTAACGGCATGTTGTATATAGTTAGTTAACAAAATAGCGCATGGGCTTTATGATTATATGAATAACTTTTAAATAAAAAATTAAATATTTATAGTGACAAAGGGCAATTGAAGGATTCAGAACTACAGTGGGCCAAGCGCCATTTACTAAAACCCATAGAAAACAAGGGTTAAAAAGAAGTTATTACCATAATTCAATGGAAACATATAGCAAGTAATATAAAGTATACATATTAAAACTAAATGATATGTCAATCTTCATTAAAGTATGGTATTCACATAACTTTAACCCTTGCTTTCTCCGTTTTTAATAAATGGCGCTTGGCCCACTATGGCTCTGAACCCTTCAATTTTTATTTTTTATGTAAGCCGTGGTTATAAAAAACTTCCCCCCCTTTTGTATTAAAGATGTATGAAAACTAGTATCTAATACGTCATTCAATACGGAATAATAGGATGGGGTGGAATGACAAAGACTATCCTAACTCCATTAATATTACTACAAAAACGTATCATCAAAATTTGTCTGCATAAACCACTTGATTATCCGACACAATTTATTTATTCTGAATTCCAGGTACTAAAAATTGAGCAAATATAAAAACATACAGTACTAATTTATTTTCACAAAAATCGAATTAATTTTATAACTGAAAAACATATACATAACACCAGAAGAAATGTCCCAACTCTTTTGGCAGAACCTAAATGCCACACTACAGCTGGATTAAGACACAGTAGGAATTATGGACCAAGACTATACAATTCAATATTGAAAAATAATCCAGACCTAAGCAATCTACACATTCTTAAGTTTAAAAATAAAGTGAAAATGTTTGTATGATATTTGATAAATAATATTTTTTTAAGTGTTACTAGCATTATATGGTACTAATTTGTATTGTATTTATCTGATGCATGTAACCTATAAGATAAAACATTGTAATAAATATAAATAGATCATTTTCTTAATTAATAACAGTATATATCTCCAATAAATCATTTCTTAGCATCGCCACAGATACACTTCATTGTACTTGTCACTATCTCTGTCACTAGAGAGTTCTTGAAATTTATATTTTCCCCGCCATTCATAAAATATTTTGATATGATACCTCTTGCACAAAAGGGGAGATCTATAACTGAAACTAGATTAATATATTTCAGTATTATTTGTATTTATCCTGGTAATAATGAACAGTCTGACCCGTAGACATTTTGTTTTTGCAGCATTAACTTCCCATGATTGTACGAGAAGATTCGAAGAGAACGGCAGTTACGTAGACTTTCGGCTCCCCCCTACTACCATTAATGCACAACACAACGTCAATACGGCGGTTGCTGTCGTCTGCGATACAACGAACTTTTCTGTTAATTTTCGAGTTCGTCATTTTTTCCGGTTGTAATATGCTTATTTAAGTTATATTAACTCTCGCTAGTGGTTTTGTATTTTATTTTATCCGTCTTAGTATTTATTTTATTATTGTATATAGTTTTGTTTTATCACTATTATTATTATTATTATTATTATTATTGTTATTATTAATATTATTATTATTAATGAATTATTTTGTATGACAATCTTTGTATCATTTCTGTCACGATTATTCTATGATTATTATTATTATTATTATTATTATTATTATTATTATTATTGTTGTTGTTGTTACTATTATTTCCATTATCAGCATTATTATTTGATACCTGTAAAATTTATGTAGACTTCTGTACTGTACCCGAGCAGGAGCATATGCTCATTTCGGGTATCTATTCATATGTATTCATTTCAAATGTAAATTGTAAATAAATTTGAATTCTGAATTTGAATTTCAATAATATTTTTTCTAAATATGCCACTCGTATTGCAAAAAAAAAAAAACAGATATTTTACTGAAAAATTGAACGACACATTCCATTTTGAAATACACAATTTTTTAAAAGTATTCTTTGTTAATAACTCAGAAAGTAATTTACGCACAGAAATGAAACTTCACCACATCATTATCTGTCACACAGTGATTATGTGTACAAAAATTAAGAAATGTAGCTTGAAAAATATAGAAAATAGGGATTTCACCCGTCATCTTTCTCTGATATGTTTCGGAGGAAGAACAATTGAGGAGCGTTTTTGCAAAAGTCGATAGATGCAGAAATCAAGATTTTACAGAAATTACACTAAGTGACAGGATCTATCGAGTTTTGAAAAAACCTGAAGGTTTGGTAGTCTCTACATACGGCATGAATCAAGTTTTAGTAAATCTGATTTCATAGATCGATTCCGGAGGTAGAAAACATACGATATCTATATGTAATTCACTTTCTAAAATTTCTGCATCTATCGACTTTTGCAAAAACGCTCCTCAATTGTTTGTATGCATCTCAAGTCTGATTAGTGTAATGCGTAGCTAGTCGGCGATGTATGCAATGGAGGGGGAAAGGAACTGGCCACTCTATCCCGTTATCTCCTGGCCTAGTTGCCTCATAAGTGGTGAATTCGTGGTATCACTTGTGGGGTTCAGACCTGTCTTCGGACAGTTGACTAAACAACAACTCCCTTAAATCACATAAAATTTAAAAATGATCATTATTTTTTAAAGAAAATGTGACGAGTTTGTATGCGAGTAGTTATACGAAACGTTACTAAACTCTGTTCTTTTATAAAGAAGGAAAATAAACTTCCCGTTGTTGAGTTTAAACATTAAGACGAACCTTACCAATCAGTAAAAAGAGGGGTTGGGGTGTGCTATTTACTACCGTATAACTGTTTGATAGAACGAGTCTACAAGTTAACGTTCTTTGTTATCCTCCCTCAGTGTATGTCTGCTTGTGACCTAGTCCAGTTTTAAACAAGATATTTACTTAATTACTTTTCATTCAAGATTATGGATATTGTTGTATGGCGTGTCAAGAACCTACTTTTACATTTTTATTAATTTTGGGTAGTTTCCTTTCATGTCCTACAGACGATTTATATATTCCATAAACTCGTCCACTGACCATCGGATGTTTACTTGGAGTTTTATGCCTATTTGTCCCACTGAATGTTATCATACATCCCAATAATCACATTTCTGCCGCTTTCTTTCTACTTTTATTTTTGCGGCTTAAAATTAATAAAAAAAGTTCGATTTAAATTCACTTGTAATTAATAAAGATAAAACAATAGCTAAGTTATCCCATTTTCTTTAAATACTAAAGGTAATAAACCAATTTCATCTATACTACAAATTAAAATGCATAATTCTGATTCTTCTGATATAAAATGCAATTTGTTCTGTTATTAATGAAGTTAATGAGGTTAAATACTTAGGTACCTATAATTATTGATAATCATTTAAAATGGAATAATCATATTCTGTAATAAATTACGTAACACATTAATATTACTTTGTCATTCTAAGAAATATTTTGTCAACTAATTGTTTACGTGTAATTTATTTAGCATTATTTCAATCTATATTTATGTATTGCATTATAGGTTGGGGTGGAACTTATAAATCCAACCTTTATCCGTTAATTTTACTACAGAAAAAAGTATTAAAAATTTGTTTAAAAAAAGCAGAAAGATTACCCAACTGAATTTTTGTTTAAACATTTCAAAGTTTTCAACATTAAACAAATGTATTATTTTATTTTATTAAAATATTTTCATAGAAATTTTAATAATTTTTTGAAAGATGTATACATAAATATAGAACTAAAAATATGAATTCTCTGCGTTTGTCGGAACCAAAGTGTAAACCCAATGCAGCTTTTTATCATAGCATGAGTCAAGGTCCCAGATTATTAAAGAAATATTATTCCAATAATATTTCAACCACGAATCGTCTCTTATAATTTGGGTTTAAACATATTAAACACTATTTAATCTGTATTCTCTCTCAATTTTAATTTTATTTTTGTCTGTATTGGAATCCCCTCCTGAGCACGAGTCTTACTCATTCAGGAGTGGGCTAGTTTATCTTTCATTGTATTATTAACTGGTATTCATCTCAAACTTACTATAAATAAATAGATAGATAGATAGATAGATAGATAGATAGATAGATAGATAGATAGATAGATAGATAGATAGATAGATAGATAGATAGATAGATAGATAGATAGATAGATAGATAGATAGATAGATAGATAGATAGATAGATAGATAGATAGATAGATAGATAGATAGATAGATAGATAGATAGATAGATAGATAGATAGATAGATAGATAGATAGATAGATAGATAGATAGATAGATAGATAGATAGATAGATAGATAGATAGATAGATAGATAGATAGATAGATAGATAGATAGATAGATAGATAGATAGATAGATAGATAGATAGATAGATAGATAGATAGATAGATAGATAGATAGATAGATAGATAGATAGATAGATAGATAGATAGATAGATAGATAGATAGATAGATAGATAGATAGATAGATAGATAGATAGATAGATAGATAGATAGATAGATAGATAGATAGATAGATAGATAGATAGATAGATAGATAGATAGATAGATAGATAGATAGATAGATAGATAGATAGATAGATAGATAGATAGATAGATAGATAGATAGATAGATAGATAGATAGATAGATAGATAGATAGATAGATAGATAGATAGATAGATAGATAGATAGATAGATAGATAGATAGATAGATAGATAGATAGATAGATAGATAGATAGATAGATAGATAGATAGATAGATAGATAGATATCTCAAATTCACTGCTATACAAGCTCAGTTTCCTGTATGGTTCTCTTTAGGAGTACTGCTGATGTTATTATACACAAAGTCAAATATCTCAGTTTATTTATCCATAAGACGATATAAGTTATTCTAAGAATTTAAATGTTGAAATAGATTAATCCCGTGGTTTTACATCTACTACAAGTTCCATACAGGCTAAAGTAAATTTCAACATATCAAAGGCTGTATAAACATTTTCGAGTACTGATGAAATGAATCCACTTTTCAAGTCCCGACATCAAAGACGTCAGGAGTATTCCACGAACCCAATCTCATCTATACGCTCGACTGTGGTTAGGGCAGAAAAGTAAGAATTTTTAATGTAAAGGAGATTTCAGTATATCCCACGGATATTGACAAGGACAAAACACATACAGAAGAAGAACCAACCTACACTAGTATCAGATATAATACATACAGAAAACCAGACATACTTTTTCATTCCATATAGCACTTGTGTATATATCGCAAATTCTCAAAGGAATTCATTGCAAGGAACGAGAAATATAAGTCGTTGTCAAACGTGGCCAAGGTTGGTAGGTGTTTAGTGGTTACAATATGTTTATGAATATGTGTATATAATAAAAGTATTGGATTGGTGCATGAGTTCATAGTGTTTTTCAGTACTTTCTTTAATTTAATAGTAGGCTACTATAGGGCTATTCCATATGAAATCGATCAGTAAAAAACCTCCCATTTTTTTATACTCTAATTTTTTCCCTACTTATACAAGGTGCTGAGGGTAATGCATTTTCAAAAATATACTATCGAAAGTCAAACGGTTTTCGTATTATTGAGCGACAAATTTAGAGTATTTTATAAAAACAAGCATCTTTCAGCGCTCAGAACTCTGGAACCATTTACTGCAGAACATTGAACGAGAGCTTATTTTGAAGCTGACATTTTGTAGGTTATGTTAAGACGTAATCCTTATTTTTTATTGTACACAGAGAGACAGATAATCTGATTTTGTGCGAGATCATGCGTATTTGCTTGCTTTCCGCACAAAACCAATACGCGGTAAGTGTGAAATACCACATTCAGTATTCCCAACGTAACACACATAACAATTTCCCTATCCTTACCGCTTAAGCGTCATATTCATTTTACTGCTTTAGGCTTTTAACATATTATTTTTAAAGACGTTCAATATAGTAATAATTATAAATTGGAAACTTACCACTGCAATTTCACCTAAATTGCACTGTTAATTATTGTTTTTAAATATTTGCAAAAATTAAGTAAACTCTACAACACCACTAAAGTTACTGCATTTGTAATGCAAGTAACATTAAGGAAGCCGTGAAAAAATCAACAAGATTCCAGACTCATCATACACTAGGGGGAAAAAAAGACAGACGTATATCACGGCCTGCTGGAGTAGAGTAAACACAGAAAACATTTTATAGGAACAATGTTGAAGATAGATATATTTGTTTTCCAAAGTTGCCGTTATTGAACAGAAACCAAGATGGAGATTTCATTGCAACTAATTAGAAATTCCTCTTTCAGGTATGTAATAAACGATCTTCGCACAAAATAATGTACGATACACGAGCGGTATGTTTGTTTTCATGTTCTCGGAAAATAAAAAAGCTCAAATACGTTTCGCTTTTTCAATCTTTTCCTCGAACATGAAAACGTCAACATACCGCTCTTGTAACGCATATTACTATTACTTGCTTTTAGGCTTTTTGGCCATTTGTAAAAATGTAAAAAAATATTGAGGAAAACCTTTGCATTATTAAGAGGGATTCGGCATTGTTTGCTTAGTGGCTCGGCAATAAGTTTCGAGGGTATTAAATAGATTATTTTCACACGCCTAGACTTGAACGGCGCAGTACCGCACGCACTGGCCGAGAGCTGAAGATAAGCGAGCATTGGGCGTCATTTTACTTCTGTGTTCATGAAAACTTGTGATAAAGCTAGCCCAGCCATGACTGCTAGACGACACATCACGCGTTTGTCTCCTGGCCTTGCTTGTCTCGACTACCTCCCGTCTCATAGTCAGCTAGTTAGTTCACGCGCGTACTATTTATTTTTTTTTATTTGATATTTTCAATACTTTCTTATCAACGTACCACCATAAAAATATGTGTTTATTTGTACTTTCAATGCGGAATCTAACCATATATTTTTAAAATATTTTTTTCGTGGGCAAAGGCGTCTTAATTAAGAAAAATCTAAATTTCTCCATTTTCATAAAAAGTAAGAAAAACTGTTTACATGTCAATATAAACTTTAACTTCTCAGCATCAAAATAAACCATGATTTTGATCATTAGGTGAAAGGGTTTCGGAGCCACAAGAGTTTAAAGTTGCTAAATTTTATGAAAATACGATAAATTTAAACACTATGAAGTTCTGATGCCTCAAACTTTGCACAAAGCATTGTATCACAGTTGTCTACGGACAGAAAAAGTTTCATCGTATTTAAAAATTGCAAGGTCGATTTTCTCTATATTTCGGTCGGTTTGAGATGGAATAGCCCTATAGTAACACAATAACATCAAGTAGTACACAGGATTAATTATATTTATCTAGTGATATAAAGACGGACCATTTAAAATACAGTGATTTACTTTAGATTTGAGGGAATAATAAGGCCTAAGGAGAGATATTCTTCACTAAGAATTGGCAAACCTGACTACTGGTGATTAGACGTGGATAGCAGTGTACAGCTTGGTTAAGGTGTGCACCTTTATCGTTACACAGTCGCGATTTCGAATCCCCTCTGGAGTACGAATGTTTGCTGTCAATATCGTGCTTGGCATTGTCTTTATTGGAGGTCTGTTGTCGCTCGAGCCACTACACAAATAGTCACATGGTGTGTCGGTTAAGTATTCAGATATCTGTGGAGTCCGTATATTGATTCACGCTAACACTGAACAAGGACACTATTCAATTTACATTCCATTTCATTTGTTGTGTTCCGTAGAACTTACAGTATTTGTATAGCTGAACGAAAATAAGTTTGTAAATTGAACTAATTTGATTGTATATGTTTGTATAGTTTGGCTGATGAATTGTATATACTTTTAAAATGATTACTAGTCTGTGTAGCTCTACTGATGAATTGTATATAGGCCTACTGTAAATTGAATGGTAGTCTGTATAGCTCAACTGACGAATTGTATATGCCGTAAATTGTGTAGTAGTCTGTATAGCTCAACTGATGAATTGTTTATGATTATAAATTGAATTAATCTACTTGATATTAATTGCACAAATTTGTATAGCTTAACGAAAGTATGCTACTTTGTATTGTATATATTTGTATAGTTTTGGCCGATGAATTGTACATGCTTTAATTTGAATAGTAATCTATATAGCTCTATTGATAAATTGTTTGTGTTTGTAATTTGAAGTAGTTTGCAAGATATGTATTATCAATTTCTGTATATCACAACTGGTTGAATTGTTTATGCCTTAATAGTACATTATGCAACGAGCCTATAATGATAGTAATTAAGAATCGAGTATGGATATTTATGAAACGAGCGCAAGCGAGTTTCATAATTTTCATACGAGCTTCTTAATTACCATTATAGGCGAGTTTCATACGACTTTTTATGCTCGACCATATTTTTAACTTGAAATTACCGGTATTCAGATGTATACATTTTATTTGTAACTGACAAGATCGGAAGTGACCTTGTTCTAGGTCGCGAATTGTGAGATGTGCGCAGACGCGAAAGTATTGATTTTTTCCGAGGAACAATAATGTCATTGACCTTGACGTAATCCCGTTAAACTTGATAATATTATAATATTATAACCTTGATTATTGAATTCGACATTGAAAAACGAGATGACAAATTGAATTTATTTGAATAATATTTACAATTAACGCTAATTATTATAGTAACAGAACATAACCTTCTGCGACAGTATTGGATTTCCAGCCTCCGTGACTTTTCGCTAATTCTCTTTCGATTGCATATCCGAGAATAATCGATACTTGCGGTTTTATAACGGTACAAAGCTGACTTGTCAATGGTTGAATACATGTAAGCTGAGTTATCATTGGCTGAAGACCTGTACTTTAATGAGTAGGTGTACTTTAATGACATGCATTAAAGGACTGCTACCAGATGTATAATTACTACATTTCGGCATGGTCGAGCATAAATTTACTTAACTTACTTGTTTTGTATTATACATATAGCTCAACTGATGAATGATCGTTTGCGTTTGTATATTTAATAATCTGATTGGCTATGTATTGTATACTTTTAGTAGAGCCATCGATGTAGCTCAGTCGGCAGACTCGCTGGGCTGCTGATTCGGAGCTACGTTCGGGCTTGGGTTGGATCCCTCTTTGGTCTTTGGTTTCTTCCGAGGTTTTCCACAGCCGTGGGACTGAAGCCGGATGGTCTATGGCGAGTCCTCGGCATCAACCCCTTTGATTTGATTACCCCCCCTTTGATTTGATAAGCTGGTTGGGTTTTTCCGAGGTTTTCCCCAACCAAAAGGCAAATGCCGGGTAATATTTTGGCGAATCCTCGGACCTCACCTCATCTCACTACATCTCGCCAAAATATTGTAAAAAATTGCACAAAATTGTAAAAATTGTAGAAAATTACTAAATTGTAAAACTATAAAAATTTATAAAAATTGTAATTGCAATATTGTAAAATTTTTACTTTTTCCACATCTTAAAGCTTCATTGCTCATGTAAGATCTATGGAATAAAATAAACGAATGAATGAATTAATTAATTAATTAATATGCTGAACAAATAAACATTTATACAAAAGTATACAATATATACTAAGTGGATATGGAAATATTAATACTTTTTAATGCAATTATATAGCCTAATAAAGAACAATACGCGCAACACAGAACGAATATGTTACTCTGCACGACTGGACTTCAACTCATGAGGAAGGCTCACCAAGTGACAAAGGACTTTCACAACGATCGTCCCCATACGTTTCATTTGAAATAAGAAACCTCACTATAAATTTCTACATCCAGAAAGGTCTAATTTTCGAGATGCTACTTTTCATAACTCTTCAATCCAAAGCTATAACAGATAATCCATACAGTGCTCCGTGTTAGGCATATCAGGCAATAAATCTCATCTAGCTGTATACCTTAATGTCAAAATATCCTTCAATAATATGTTATGAAAATGACATACCAGATACATAACATTCATGAAATTTACTACGAAAAAATGATAAGGAAATGTAAGCATACCTCAAATTACTCAATGTATTGATCACTTACTTACTTACAAATGGCTTTCAAGGAACCCGGAGGTTCATTGCCGCTATCACATAAGCCCGCCATTGGTCCCTATACTGTGCAAGATTAATTCAGTCCCTATCATCACATCCCACTTCCCTCAAATCCACTTTAATATTATTCTCCCATCTACGTCTCGGCCTCCCCAAAGGTCTTTTCCCTCCAGCCTCCCAACTAACACTCTATATACTTTTCTGAATTCGCCCATACGTGCTACAGGACCTGCCCATCTCAAACGTCTGGATTTAATGTTCCTAATTATGTCAGGTGAAGAATACAATACGTGCAGTTCTGTGTTGTGTAACTTTCTCCATTCTCCTGTAACTTCATCCCTCTTAGCCCCAAATATTTTCCTAAGAATCTTATTCTCAAACACCCTTAATCTCTGTTCCTCTCTCAAAGTGAGAGTCCAAGTTTCACATCCATACAGAACAACCGGTAATATAACTGTTCTATAAATTCTAACTCACAGATTTTTTGACAGCAGACAGGATGACAAAAGCTTCTTAACCGAATAATAACACGCATTTACCATATTTATACTGCGTTTAATTTCCTCCCGAGTGTCATATATATTTATTATTGTTGCTCCAAGATATTTTAATTTTTCCACCTCGTGGAAGGATAAATTATCCATTTTCATATCTCCATTTCGTACAATATCCTGGTCACGAGATATAATAATATACTTTGTCTTTTCGGGGTTTACTTCCAAACCTATCGCTTTACTTGCTTCACTGTACTGATCACAGAAGTGGAAATTCTTGTAAAAATGCTCAAAACACAGTGGAATTTTGCACCACAAACATTTCAGAAAATGAGCAGTTCTACACATCAATATTAAAACAGAATTCTACAGGAGTGACGAATTGACAGTAATGTGTTAAAGTTTCAGTAAATGTATAAATATTTACGGGAAAAAGAGGTCATTACAAAAGTTGCTAAATCTTGGTGAATTTTAATGTAATTTCAACCGAACTTTTACAGATAAATGATACATTAAGCATATGTGTGTATCACAATAGTCTTACTTCATTGCTCTGTGTAATATGAGCAGATTTATAGCACAGTATCAGAATAGCCCTATAGGTGTATCACAATAGCCCGCAGAGAAGGCTATTATGATACACTGGTTTTGTTTCAATTTGATACATTATTACAAATAAAAATTAAATTTAAAATTCTGTGGCCGGAAGGAAAAAGGTCTTAATTAAAAATTTTATACTTTTCAGGAGAGCAGTAGAAATATTGAAATTGGTGTCAATTATAGAGTGTTTTTTAATTAAGAGGGTTTTCCTGGATATTATTTGTTTATGTTTCTTCTAAAATAGGTAATGTTTCTCATTTAACAATTTTCTTGATTATTTCCAAAAATAGCCGCACTTAAGCCCTTTTAAGACTAGAACCCAAACTGAGTACAAGGGACTATTTAAACATAAGTTTTTTTCATGTCAAAATAAATGAGAAATGTAAATTATTAGGAATGCAAAATGGGTCTTAAACAATTATAAGACTGTTTACCCTGGTGCTTAAAGTTTTAAAAGGAAAGGGCATCAGTATGTGATAAAATGGCTAAAATATAAGTTAGACCTTTTTAATAGGGAAGCATGGAAAGTAAACATGTGATGGTTTGTAAGGAATAAAGCATTAAATATTCTTAAGTCCTTTATTCTGTGTGTGCTCTATTCAAAAAGTACTTAGGACATTTGGTAACGCTCTATAAATCCAGTCAGGAGTCTTATTTGACTTTAACCGTTCTACCAGATTGTAGAGAAATTGTTTCCGCTTTCAGTATAAAAATCTCATTTTCACAAAAAAATTGACTTAAGACCTTTTTCCTCCCGGCCACAGAATTATGCCTGCTGAAACACACGCCATAATTTTTTTTTAATTTGTATATGTTTCGATTGAAAAACTACAGGGAAAGATTGATATTTGTATCATAATTGCCCTACTCGACCCTACCGGTACCGTTACCCTTGAGGAATTTTGTAATACAATTGTGCCATTTTACATTGAGGTCTACATGAGAAGAGCGACCAAGGCAACAATGTTTCAAATTGGAATCAGGGAACTCGTTTAATGAATGTAGCAGAGATCATTATCCTATTGCAGAGGCAAGTTGAACAAAAGAGCACGAAACCATGAAAATGAATGCTTCCTCATAGACTACAGTTCATATCCTACTCTTCTGGTGACAAATGCACATATTGTAGGGGATTCCGTAGTTAATGAATTATTTCACAAGAGTAATTGATACGTTAATTAGATATTTCAGGTAGTTTAAAATCAGTTATTGGTTTTGGAATTTAAAAAGATTGCTGATGAGGAGTGATAGGCCAGGTAGGAATAAAACGTGCGGTCGCAGGCGTGGGGACTGATTACCGCACTGAAAGGGAGACGAGGGGATTTCAGGATCAAAACAAACCAGATGACAAGCTAATTACATTTTCAGAGTGGACTTGTGCCAGGGAAATTCATTAATTTTAATGCCTGTACAGTAGAGTATTCACCAAATATCCTCGTCTACAATAAATACAGTTCGAATAATTTTATTCTGTTGTAGTTTCTAAAGTTACGATCTAACAAGAGCATAAATACCTAAAAAGTCAATAAATTAATATTAAAACTGAATGAACAACTTTAGACAAGGCAATAGCAATACTTACATTATTTCTATAGGCATTTCTGGATTCGCCCATACGTGCTACATGCCCTCCCCATCTCAAACATCTGGATTTAACGTTCCTAATAAAATACAAATAAATTGAATAATTAAAGGAAACAATTTCATCTAAATAAGAGGACTCGGAGGGAAGGATGCAAGAATACTTGTAGCGTTACCGCGCTGAATGGTAATACCAATGCGCTGACGTAGATATTGACTGCTTCGAGGGTCCCCAGAAAGCTGCACTAAACTTCTGTCTTTGGTGGAGATGAGAGCTTTGGCTTCACTACACCAAGATCCAAACGTTTCAACCGCAAAAGGGACAAAAATATAATTATCTGCAAGATGTTTATATTTATGGTGTGTACTGACAGCGGCACTTTCTGCAGGAGATCCTGGTGTCTTAGAGGTTGAAGGGGCCAGTGTATCCACACATGTGGAATCCCAAATTAAGGATTTGCCTACACGCCACGGGACTAGAGTCAGACCATCGGGTCTCTTGCCGTCTGAACGGCTGATCCCGGAAGGTTCTAAGATGGATGGAACCCCTGAGGGTGTTAATGCTCTTTTAATGATGTCATTGAGCGATGTTCCTAATTATGTTAGGTGAAGAACACAATGCGTGCATAATATTCTCACGTAACTAAAATAAAATTTACGAATAATAACATTTACAACTGGGCGTTAAAGCATAGGATGAAAATAAATGGTTCTAAAAGTAAATCTATAACATTTTGTAAAACCCGAGAGGAAACTAGTCTTAATTACGAATTCAGTGGTGTTGTAATTCCGCAAGAACAATGTTGTAAATACCTAGGAGTGTATTTAAACTCCAAACTTTCTTGGGGAGAGCATGTTGATAATGTTACAGGCAAAGCATGGAGGGCACTTCACTTTATTATGAGAATCTTGAGAAAGGCTAGCCCCAAATCGAGGGAAATAGCATATCTAACATTAGTGCGACCGTTAATGGAATACGGAACTACGTGTTGGGATCCCTATAGAATATATCAGATAAATTCCTTAGAAAGAATCCAGTATAGGGCAGCTAAATTTGTTAAAGGTAAAAGAGAAGATGGGAACGATACGATAAAAGAACTTAAATGGGAAACTTTGGAAAACAGACGTAGGAAAACTAGAATAACATCATTGTATAGAGCACATCTAGGTCAGAAAGCATGGGTAGACATAACGGCTCGGTTAGAAAAGCCAACGTACTATGGTAGGAACGATCATGATTTTAAAATCAAATGTAGGAAACAGAAAACGGATGTAGGTAAATTCTCATTCTTAAACAGAACTATAAATGATTGGAATGACCTACCTGCAGCGGTCTTTGAGGGCTGTCCTTCCTTAAGGAGATTCAAGAATAATTTAAAGAGTTGTGTATAAAGTGAAAATTAAAATTAAGGTGACATTCAACATTTAATTTTTTAAGGTGACATGCATTTATCTAGCCTTACGAGTTTACTTCCTTGGTTTGAATTGTAAATTATTTAAAAATAGCGTGTAAGAAGGCCTTAAACTAGAAATGTTTAGTTTAAATGTAGTTCTGTTTATAAGTATGCATAAGAATGCAATTATTTGACTTATTTGAACTGTTGTATCAGTGAAGCGAGGTGAGTCAGTGAAATTATGGTTTTACAGTGCAGGGAACAGTTCCGATCAGTGATAATTTATAGCGTCAATGAAATGTGTTCTATAGTGTCAGTGAAATATGTTACAGAGTGTCAGTAAAATGTGTGCTAAAGTGTCAGTGAAATGCGTCATAGTGCCACTACAGGGAATGAGATGAGAGTAAAGTGAAAGACTATTGAAACTTATGTAGGACCTATACATAATTATGTAGGTTGTGTTGTAAAAGTAAGTGTTTTAGTTTATGTTTTATTATTATTGTGTATTCTTATTGTACTGTGTATAAAATTGTATATGTGTTGTAAATTGTAGTATGTATTGTAAATTTTATTGTGTATTGCTTATCATTTTAACTGTGTATTGTTAATATTGTATATACCACTGCCACAGGGTGCTTGCCCACTTGCAGTGTAAATAAATACGTACATACATACATAAATTTCCGAGAAGAGGCAGAAAACATACCATACTATACCATACCAAACGGGGTAATCTGACTACCCCAGGCGGTTTTTAAACAATACCTCTAAAAAAATAGAAAACAATAAATATACAATACAGTGTTGTAATGTGAGAAGTTTATTTAACAACACCATAAAGACAGATATGCCTGTTGTAGCGAACATTAATTTTATACACTTACGGTCTTACTAATAGAAACTCTATATACAGACGTTTAACTGTCTTATACAATGAGTAGCTCATTTATAAGTCGTGTGTAATATCCTTACTAATAATCACTACATACGTCGTGTATAACAATATAACTATTAAGGCTCATTCACAATGAAAATTAAACATGACGTAAGCGTTAACTTAAGAATATAAACGTTACGGTAAAATCAAGAAGTCATACCATCATTCACGATGGGAACATAAACATAACAGCAAACATATTGGTAACCATGGAAACATAACAACGACGCCATTTCCTCATATTCTGTCGGATACTTCAGCGCTCCACGATTGTGTTCTGCTTGCAAATCACGTAAGCATAAGCATGAAAGTTTGGAGTTTGCAAACTTTCACGTTAACGTCTTAGGGTAATGTTTATGTCAATGCTTATGTGAATCATAGTGAATGATCCCATTTGGTACCCTCGGCGCAAACTTCTGTGTTTATGTTACGGTTATGTTTAATTTTCATTGTGAACGGGCCTTTACACAGCTACGTCATATTTTCGTCATTACTTCATTACGAAAGGTAATAGAATATCTGAGGTTCTCTATTGCATCCGGTACAGTGCTCTAGTGTGCCGTGTTAATTATCGATAGTACAAGTGGCTGTGATCGATTACCACACTATATTTTGGCCAAAGAGTATAAGCTACAGCAATATTATTCTAATTATTCTGTGCTCTTTGGTTTGTTCTTTTGTGGTTACAAGGCAACCATCGTCATTAAATGACAGTCGATACGAACAGCTGTTAGAGGGGCGGCCATTTTTTCTCTATATACAACGCTTTAACCAGGGGGTTTCGGGTATACAGAGTGGACCGTTTAAGTTGATACTGTACAATATCTCCAAAACTAAGCGTTGTAGAAAGAAATGTCTTGAATAAAAGTTGCTTGATATTATGGGGGAAAGTAAATGCCATTTGTCGTGTTTTATTTGGAGGACGGTGTGATGGTTATTTTTGAGTCAATTTAATTTTTTTAAATAGGATGGAGCAACAGTAACAAATATAAATGATACTCGGGAGGAAATTAAACACAGAATAAATATGGGAAATGCGTGTTATTATTCGGTTGAGAAGCTCTTATCATCCAGTCTGCTGTCCAAAGGTCTGAAAGTTAGAATTTATAAAACAGTTATATTACTGGTTCTTCTGTATGGTTGTGAAACTTGGACTCTTACTCTGAGAGAGGAACATAGGTTAAGGGTATTTGAGAATAAGGTGCTTAGGAAAATATTTGGGGCTAAGCGGGATGAAGTTACAGGAGAATGGAGAAAGTTACACAACGCAGAACTGCACGCATTGTATTCTTCACCTGACATAATTAGGAACATTAAATCCAGACGTTTGAGATGGGCAGGGCATGTAGCACGTATGGGCGAATCCAGAAATGCATATAGAGTGTTAGTTGAGAGACCGGAGGGAAAAATACCTTTAGGGAGGCCGAGACGTAGATGAGAGGATAATATTAAAATGGATTTGAGGGAGGTGGGATATGATGATAGAGACTGGATTAATCTTGCACAGGATAGGGACCGATGGCGGGCTTATGTGAGGGCGGCAATGAGCCTTCGGGTTCCTTAAAAGGTAATGAGACGTTGGTGTAAGAACAATTATTGCAAAGTGCTTCATACAAATATTGTTTAGTTTTTTATGAGGAATGAGAAAACAACATAAAAAATGTAGGTTCCTATTTTAAAAAATTTAATTGACCCTAAAATAACCATGACAACGTCCTCCAAATAAAACACGACAAATGGCATTTACTTTCCCCATAACATCAAGCAACTTTTATTCAAGACATATGTTTCTACAACGCTTAGTTTTGGAGATATTGTACAGTATCAACTGAAATGGTCCACCCCGTAATACCTTCTGCAAAGCAATTCCAATTGTATAGTTACAGGCTGTTCATACATCCATCGCTTATGCATGGTTTATTAGTAAAGTTATCTGTCTCAACTCTGCATAAGTCTAGTATAAAAACTACACACGGTTTATTAGTAAGACTATAATACAGACGTGGGCAAATTATTAGCAAAATGAAAAATTTTTATTATATATTTTTACAAAATATGATTCTTCAATTTAGATACAGTTGGCATTTTTGTGTATTTCGAAATAATTAGCCAAATTGAAGATTTGTATTGTATATTTTTCAAAATTCAACTCTTCAATTTGGACTACATTTGATATTTTTGCATATTTACAAATTATTAGCAAAACTGAAGGTTTTTATTGTATATTATTATAAAATTCGATTCTTCAATTTGGATTACAGTTGACATTTTGGATATTTCCAAATTATTAGCAAAACTGAAGATTTTTGTTTCATATTTTCACAAAATTTGGCTCTTCAATGCAGTTGACATTTTTGCTAATTTACAAATTATTAGCAAAATTGAAGATTTTTATTATATATTTTTACAAAACTTGACTCTTCAATTTAAACTACATTTGACATTTTTGCATATTTCTGTCTACTGTAATGATGGAAATATGCAAAATTGTCAACTGTAGTCTAAATTGAAAAGTCAAATTTTGTCAACAGAATTATCATAAAAATCGTCAATTTTGTTAATAATTTGTCCACGTCTGTATTATAGCTGGGGTAGCCAGAATATCCGTTTGGTATTCCGAGGGTTAACTATGCAAGAGATGGTAACCTGTTAAGCTGAATTATCTTCTTATATTTCAATCTTATAGCTTCGAAGATAATTGTGTCAATAAATATCTTGAAAGAAGGATATCTACAAATAAGGTAAGACATACGCGTTTTGATACATATCTATGTTTAAAATTAACTTTTCCTGCTTTACTGCTTGCTTAATCTGTGACAGTTTCAATGCATTGTTGTGATTATTTGAAGCTTTTCTGTAACAAATTTCTTGATTTTCGTGATGGCATTATCGAAAGTGATGGCATTATCGAAAGAGGAAACAATTGATATCATTCTTCATTCTCGTAGGTTAAGCAACAGATATGTTGCAGCAGACTGAACGAACAGTTCCCTGGACATTGGATTGGTCGACGTGGACCAATAGAATGCCCGGCCAGGTCTCCAGATTTAACATCTCTTGATTTTTTCTTTTGGGGCTAAAGAGCTTGGTAGGATGAAGGGAAATTGAGAATATGGAACATTTAAAGAACTGTATCATTGAAGCCTGTGCTAAAGTCACCCCGGAAATGCTAGAAAATGTTCTATCCACATTCTCAATTTTCTCTTCATATATCATATATTATTAGTTTATTATAAAACTTTTTCAATATTAGCTGTAATAGAACAGCTGAGTCAGCCATTGGCATAATCTTGAGTGGAAAAAGGGAACTACTACAGAAGTTATTTCCTTCTTCCACTCAACACAGAACAGACATGAGATTTTACCTGGGTAAGAATAGTAGTAATATTCCCTTTTACAGCTCATCCAATAGGTCTACCATTGAGGAACAAAATGGCTATCTAAGTTCAATTTAGCAAAAAAATGTAATTATTCCCTTTTTCCACTCACTGGTTCAAATCATTTTCGTAACATGTTAGATCATACAGAAAAATAAATTTTCCGAGTGTGGCACGTAATCCGCCAATGATAACTACATCGCCTTTTCTGTGCAGTGAAGAGTAATAAAAGGCTGAGGGTGAAACAAAAGTGTGACGTCATTTATAATCTCAAATGTTCTCAAGGCACAAATTCATTATGCAGTCGCGGCTGTATAACTGCCAGGGGACTATTAAATTAAATCTGTTTTTACTTTTGATCTCTGACTGGTTAGTAATGCAAATAAGGTATCAGTGAATAAATCCTGATTTAATTGCAAATGTTGTTGGTTTATTGATTCTGTTCATAACATGTGGTAAACTCTGTAATGTAATTCGAATAAAAATAAACAAAATTACAGTTGGAGAGAGAGAGAGAGAGAGAGAGAGAGAGAGAGCAATGACTGCGACATATGAATTCATTACAGGATCAACGGAATGTATTACAACGCAATTGACTTTGATATGAATTATTTATGTTTCAATTACTGTAATATTAATTTAACAAGATATTTTACACGTTTCTAGTTATTCTTCTGATTGTCTTAGTGAAGTCTTTAGATTTAGGAGTGATTGTGTTGAAGTTAGATTACGTGTTATTCTTCTGATTGTGTTAGTGAAGTCTTTAGATTTAGGAATGGTTGTGTTGAAGTTAGATTGCCTGTTATTCTTCTGATTGTGTTAGTGAAGTCTTTAGATTTAGGAATGGTTGTGTTGAAGTTAGATTGCCTGTTATTCTTCTGATTGTGTTAGTGAAGTCTTTAGATTTAGGAATGGTTGTGTTGAAGTTAGATTGCGTGTTATTCTTCAGATTGTGTTAGTGAAGTCTTTAGATTTAGGAATGGTTGTGTTGAAGTTAGATTGCGTGTTATTCTTCTGGTTGTGTTAGAGAAGTCTTTAGATTTAGGAATGGTTGTGTTGAAGTTAGATTGCCTGTTATTCTTCTGATTGTGTTAGTGAAGTCTTTAGATTTAGGAATGGTTGTGTTGAAGTTAGATTGCCTGTTATTCTTCTGATTGTGTTAGTGAAGTCTTTAGATTTAGGAATGGTTGTGTTGAAGTTAGATTGCGTGTTATTCTTCTGATTGTGTTAGTGAAGTCATTAGATTTAGGAGTGATTGTGTTGAAATTAGATTGCGTGTTATTCTTCAGATTGTATTAGTGAAGTCTTTAGATTTACGAGTGATTGTGTTGAAGTTAGACTGCGTGTTATTCTTTTGATTATCTTAGTGAAGTCTTTAGATATAGAATTGGTTGTGTTGAAGTTAGATTGCCTGTTATTCTTCTGATTGTGTTAGTGAAGTCTTTAGATTTAGGAATGGTTGTGTTGAAGTTAGATTGCCTGTTATTCTTCTGATTGTGTCAGTGAAGTCTTTAGATTTAGGAGTGATTGTGTTGAAATTAGATTGCGTGTTATTCTTCAGATTGTGTTAGTGAAGTCTTTAGATTTACGAGTGATTGTGTTGAAGTTAGACTGCGTGTTATTCTTTTGATTATCTTAGTGAAGTCTTTAGATATAGGATTGGTTGTGTTGAAGTTAGATTGCCTGTTATTCTTCTGATTGTGTTAGTGAAGTCTTTAGATTTAGGAATGGTTGTGTTGAAGTTAGATTGCCTGTTATTCTTCTGATTGTGTTAGTGAAGTCTTTAGATTTAGGAATGGTTGTGTTGAAGTTAGATTGCCTGTTATTCTTCTGATTGTGTTAGTGAAGTCTTTAGATTTAGGAATGGTTGTGTTGAAGTTAGATTGCGTGTTATTCTTCTGATTGTGTTAGTGAAGTCTTTAGATTTAGGAGTGATTGTGTTGAAGTTAGATTGCGTGTTATTCTTTTGATTATCTTAGTGAAGTCTTTAGATTTAGGAGTGATTGTGTTGAAGTTAGATTGCGTGTTATTCTTCTGATTGTGTTAGTGAAGTCTTTAGATTTAGGAATGATTGTGTTGAAGTTAGATTGCGTGTTATTCTTCAGATTGTGTTAGTGAAGTCTTTAGATTTACGAGTGATTGCGTTGAAGTTAGACTGCGTGTTATTCTTTTGATTATCTTAGTGAAGTCTTTAGATATAGGATTGGTTGTGTTGAAGTTAGATTGCCTGTTATTCTTCTGATTGTGTTAGTGAAGTCTTTAGATTTAGGAATGGTTGTGTTGAAGTTAGATTGCGTGTTATTCTTCTGATTGTGTTAGTGAAGTCTTTAGATTTAGGAATGATTGTGTTGAAGTTAGATTGCGTGTTATTCTTCTGATTGTGTTAGTGAAGTCTTTAGATTTAGGAGTGATTGTGTTGAAGTTAGATTGCGTGTTATTTTTTTGATTATCTTAGTGAAGTCTTTAGATTTAGGAGTGATTGTGTTGAAGTTAGATTGCGTGTTATTCTTTTGATTATCTTAGTGAAGTCTTTAGATTTAGGAGTGATTGTGTTGAAGTTAGATTGCGTGTTATTCTTTTGATTATCTTAGTGAAGTCTTTAGATTTAGGAGTGATTGTGTTGAAGTTAGATTGCGTGTTATTCTTTTGATTATCTTAGAGAAGTCTTTAGATTTAGGAATGGTTGTATTGAAGTTAGATTGTGTGTTATTCTTTTAATTGTGTTAGTGAAGTCTTTCGATTTAAGAATGGTTGTGTTGAAGTTAGATTGCGTGTTATTCTTCTGATTGTGTAAGTGAAGTCTTTAGATTTAGGAATGGTTGTGTAGAAGTTAGATTGTGTTAGTGAAGTCTTTAGATTTAGGAATGGTTGTGTTGAAGTTAGATTTTGTGTTAGTCTTTTAATTGTGTTAGTGAAGTATTTAGATTTAGGAATGGTTGTTGTGTTGAAGTTAGATTGTGTGTTATTCTTTTAATTGTGTTAGTGAAGTCTTTAGATTTAGGAATGGTTGTGTTGAAGTATTCTATGTTTAAAATTCCAGAAAGGTAATGAAGGTGTATTGAAGATTAAGTGACCTCGTGTGAAAGGACACTTAAAATCAAGTTCCATATATATTTGGGAATGAAAATACCCAACATCATAATCAATCAGTAGTATGATCTAAATTCAGATCCCAGAGTAGTTCTTAAGATTCAGGATTCTTAATCATCTCTCTCTCTCTCTCTACATATTAACATATTAACAACAAACTTCACACAATCCTTACCATCATATGCAAACAGGAATACATGTAACTTATTGTTATTCCTGGTAAGTGTAACTCCCGATGTGCACTTACCATCAGAGCAAAGGTTTTATCACCACGGCAAATCGCGAGATTTCCAATTTAGGATTTAGATTTAGTGAAGCTAAGGATTAAGCCAAAATTTTTGCCGTGGATAGAATGAACACACTCTGAAAATATGGATCTACGATATTTAATACCTTACATAACCGATGGTGGTTACCACACCCTCAAAAGGAGAATGAATAATCTCTACTTCAACCTGTGTTACGAGCGCGGACGAACGACTCCATCTACCATCCAGCTGGAGGCCGACACATGAGCGCAGACACGAAAAGATATCAAATCGTTACATCGGAAATCGAAGTTCTGTTGGATTTACAAAAAAAGAAACATTCACACACATACCGTTACACACCGCTACCCCTCTTTCGACGCGTTTGTGTAGGTGAGGAAATGTAACCTGCGCGGAGATCAATCCGCCCACCGAGCGCTTCAGCCTGTACGGGTTTGAATATTAATTCCAAGTACATATTAGTGCTGTACTCACGACATCAATGAGCTGCGAGAGTCTCAGTCCCATCTTGACGGTGAGGCGGTCCGAGTTGTTGCCCACGGGCCGGATGAGCCGGTTGTAGTTGCTCAGCAGGTCGTCGTACAGCCGCTTCGCTTCCGGGTTGGCCACGGTTCCCCCGATCACCGCCAGAAGGAGCGCCAGAAACACGCTCCCCATCTTAGGCCTAGTCCACCCCTGAAACAAAAAGCAAAAGTTCCCTGCTAAAACACAAGTGACCTTCCCATACAGAGAGCAGTTGTCAAACAGTTACCAGGTATTATAAACCACGTTTTGCATCCTAGCAGGTCTCGCCAATTTGGCGTTCTCCCACTGACGTGGTGGCCAGTACTCGTATGCTAGATCCCTCTATTACGGCAGGTTTTCATCTAAGAAGAAAGTAAAGCAATGAGTCCTGTGTCGTAAAGTCACGGCCCATGAAAAAGTTCTCTTCCATAGAGGGAGTACCGCAACTGCAAGTTGTACAGTCGATCAGTCCTATTGAAATGGAGGAGTACACGAGAGCGGAATAAGCAGACCTGATTTTCGAATACGGATGAGCCAATGAAAAACAGTAGACAAGCTCACAGATTGTATCGGCCAGGTACCCACGTAGGAGACATCCGGCCCATACCATCTTTCCATGACTGTTCCAAAAGTTAAGGGAAGGAGGGCACGTGGTGCCAAATTATATAATAATAATAATAATAATAATAATAATAATAATAATAATAATAGGTCAGTTTCTATCTGATGCTTTTCCAATTCACTGCGGGCTAAAGCAGGGGGATGCACTATCACCTTTACTTTTTAACTTCGCGCTAGAATATGCCATTAGCAAAGTTCAGGATAACAGGCAGGGTTTGGAATTGAACGGGTTACATCAGGTTCTTGTCTATGCGGATGACGTGAATATGTTAGGAGAAAATACACAAACGATTGGGGAAAACACGGAAATTTTACTTGAAGCAAGTAGAGCGATCGGTTTGGAAGTAAATCCCGAAAAGACAAAGTATATGATTATGTCTCTTGACCAGAATATTGTACGAAATGGAAATATAAAAATTGGAGATTTATCCTTCGAATAGGTGGAAATATTCAAATATCTTGGAGCAACAGTATCAAATATAAATGACACTCGGGAGGAAATTAAACGCAGAATAAATATGGGAAATGCGTGTTATTATTCGGTTGAGAAGCTCTTATCATCCAGTCTGCTGTCCAAAAATCTGAAAGTTAGAATTTATAAAACAGTTATATTACCGGTTGTTCTGTATGGTTGTGAAACTTGGACTCTTACTTTGAGAGAGGAACATAGGTTCAGGGTGTTTGAGAATAATGTGCTTAGGAAAATATTTGGGGCTAAGCGGGATGAAGTTACAGGAGAATGGAGAAAGTTACACAACACAGAACTGCACGCATTGTATTCTTCACCTGACAAAATTAGGAACATTAAATCCGGACGTTTGAGATGGGCAGGGCATGTAGCACGTATGGGCGAATCCAGAAATGCATATAGAGTGTTAGTTGGGAGACCGGAGGGAAAAAGACCTTTAGGGAGGCCGAGACGTAGATGGGAGGATAATATTAAAATGGATTTGAGGGAGGTGGGGAATGATGATAGAGACTGGATTAATCTTGCACAGGATGGGGACCGCTGGCGGGCTTATGTGAGGGTGGCAATGAACCTTCGGGTTCCTTAAAAGCCATTTGTAAGTAAGTAAGTATAATAATAATAATAATAATAATAATAATAATAATAATAATAATAATAATGGTTTATTTTAACTGGCAGAGTTAAGGCCATTCGGCCTTCTCTTCCACTCAACCAGTATGATAGAAAATTACTACAATGCTATGAATATAACATAATTAATACAATACAATTCAAAGCAATACAATACTACAATACAAGACAATATAATACATAATTAATATAATACAATGACAATTCTTTTCATCTTCACAACACCAATAAAATAATAATAATAATAATAATAATAATAATAACAGTAATAATAATAACAATAATAGTAATGATAGTCATACCTAAATTAAATTAAATTATTAAACTTGATCACAATTTATTATAACTTCAATTTGACTGCGCCCGTAAGGAATCGTTTAGCCTTTTTTTGAAAGTGGTTATTGTCTGGCAGCCCCTTATCTTCTGAGGTAGAGAATTCCATTCACGGGGGACTGTGACAGTAAAAGAGGATGAATAGTGGGATGTTCTGTGGGCAGGAATTGCTAGGATTTGGCTCTCCTGTGACGTGGTGTTTAGATTGTGATTGGAGGATAAGTAGTTAAACCGGGAACGAAGATAGTTTGGAGTAGAAGTGTGGAGAACTCGAAACAGAAGAGACAGCGAATGAAGTGTTCTACGGTTACTAAGTTGCAGCCAGGATAAAGATTTAAAGGAGGGTGTAATGTGGTCAAAGTTGTGAGCATTGCTGCTTACAATTCCATTTCCACACAACTATTTTTGCTTATAACTTTCGACTCAGTCATTTCCGACCAGGGTTCCTTATCTCAAATTGATATATGTAGCCTTCGCCATCACCCCTGAAAGTTTGTAACACCAATTCGGAAACACTCTGTATAATGCCCCTCTCCATTTAAAAGTTCGCCCATCAATAACTTCTCAAACGTTACATTTCCGACATAGGAATGTATACCAGGTTAAAGCCATGTAGATTAACCCAAATTACATTATCCTGAAATATTTTACATTCCTCTTGATACTCTGTATATTAACTGTAACTATGTTTGTGTGTACGTTATCTTTTCGTTATTAACAACTATTTGGAATTCACATTGTATGCTCAGTTATGTCCAGTTAGGTAGTTAGTAGAACATATTAAAATGTTTATTCCCATCTTCGCATCCTAGGGATACATCCACTTTACAAAAGTAGCTTTATATGCAGGAGAGATGTAAAGGTTGTGATGGAAGGGGTGGTCGAGGTGCTTATGCGAGTACAGTCTATGCGCATGCGTAGTGAAGGCACTGCATTCAGCCTCTGTCACACATGACAATAATACAACAAAGCGACCAAAAATTACATTCGCTTCATGTGGACAGTTAAGCGGGAAGTGAGAGCTCTCCACGTTGTCAAGCGTTCATAAAGTCTGAATTCTCTCGCCTGGACATGGTTTATTAACATGGTACGGCGTGCGTCTGCAGATATTACAGTGCTGGCTTACCAAGGTATAAGGTGTAGGCATAATAAGACACGAAGTATGTACGTACGTATGTATGTATGTATGTATGTATGTATGTATGTATGTATGTATGTATGTATGTATGTATGTATGTATGTATGTATGTACGTACGTACGTATGTATATATGTATGTATGTATGCACAGTATGTATGTATGTATGTATGCACAGTATGTATGTATGTATGCATGCATGTATGTGTGTATGTATGTATGCCTGTACAGTATGTATGTATGTATGCATGTATGTATGTATGTACAGTATGTATGTATGTATGTATGTATGTACAGTATGTATGTATGTATGTATGTACAGTATGTATGTATGTATGTATGTATGTATGTATGTATGTACAGTATGTATGTATGTATGTACAGTATGTATGTATGTATGTATGTACAGTATGTATGTATGTATGTACAGTATGTATGTATGTACAGTATGTATGTATGTACAGTATGCATGTATGTACAGCATGTATGTATGTACAGTATGTATGTATGTATGTATGTACAGTATGTATGTATGTATGTATGTACAGTATGTATGTATGTATGTATGTATGTATGTATGTATGTACAGTATGTATGTATGTATGTACAGTATGTATGTATGTACAGTATGTATGTATGTATGTACAGTATGTATGTATGTATGTATGTACAGTATGATTGTACAGTATGTATGTATGTATGTATGTATGTATGTATGTATGTATGTATGTATGTACAGTATGATTGTACAGTATGTATGTATGTATGTATGTATGTATGTATGTATGTATGTACAGTATGATTGTACAGTATGTATGTATGTATGTATGTATGTATGTATGTATAGTATGTATGTATGTATGTATGTATGTACAGTATGTATGTATGTAAGTGTACTGTATTAATTAACATTCCATGGTAATAATAATAATAATAATAATAATAATAATAATAATAATAGTTTTATTTTCCCTGGCAGAGTTAAGGCCATCAGGCCTTCTCTTCCACTCAACCAGGATCAAATCACATACAGAAAAATACATACAAATATTAACTTAAAAATAATAATAAACAGAATTAAGTAAAAAAGAGAGATTGAATACATATACACAATCAGTATTAACTTTAAAATAACAATAACAAAAAATATATAATAAAAAAAACACTGAATACATAATCACAAACAGGAAAATATATTCTAGCATACAGTATTGACTTAAAAAAATAATTCTTACTTTGCTTTACAGCTAGAATATGGAACAAGTCAAAAAAAGATAATATTATTATAAAGTCTTAATTTATAGCCACAGTCTAGATGAAATATATACAGACGAGATTTACAATATAGTCTACTAGTACAACACAAAGTTTTAGTATCAATTGCATGAAGCGTTGTTGAATTCACCTACAGAATAGAAGGCGTGAGAAATTAGGTACTTCTTTAATTTGGCACTAAATAATCTTATGTTTTGAGTTTCATTTTTATATCGATAGGGAGGCTATTAAAAATTTTTACTGCCATATAACGCACTCCTTTTGATAGCACGATAGACTTGCCGATGGAGTACGAAAGCCATTTTTTTACGTGTATTTATAGTATGAACTGTTGAATTAGTTACAAAGTTATCACGATTACATACGAAGAAGATTATTAGTGAAAAGATATATTGACAAGCCATGGGCTTTATTTGTAATTTTTTTTAAATAGTCCTACACGATTCCCTAGATTTGGCACCTACTATTATTCTAATTCCTCTTTTTTGTAATAGAAATATATTGTTACTATCTGTGGAATTTCCCCAGAATATTATTCCAAAGCTCATTACCGAGTGGAAATATGCAAAGTATATTGTTTTTAAGG
Source organism: Periplaneta americana (assembly GCF_040183065.1). Classification (NCBI taxonomy): domain Eukaryota; kingdom Metazoa; phylum Arthropoda; class Insecta; order Blattodea; family Blattidae; genus Periplaneta; species Periplaneta americana. The sequence goes on along the minus strand of NC_091117.1, from coordinate 215,173,028 downwards.
TATTGATATTTACTATCTTTTGCATAGATCTAATAGCAAAACATGCTGAATTTAGTTTGTGGGTAATTTCTTTAATATGATTTTTCCAATTTAACACATTATCGTATGTATGTATGTATGTATGTATGTATGTATGTATGTATGTATGTATGTATGTATGTATGTATATATGTATATATGTATGTATGTATGTCTGTACATATATATGTACCGTTCTACATTTTTGCATGTATGTATGTAAGTATATGTAACGTGTATATAACGGGGCTGGCTGACCAGTTTCTTTCTCCCTTCCATTGCGTACATCGCCGATTAGCTACAAGTTACAATAATCAGTCTTCAGATGTATACAAACAAATTGTTCTTCCTCTGACACATATCAAGTGAGATGTTATTTATGTGTACTTACAAATGGCTTTTAAGAAAGCCTGAGGTTCTTTGCCGCCTTCACATAAGCCCATATGTAACAATGATTCTATTCGTAACCCAGTGAATATCTACAGAAGAAATATCAATTCCAGCATCGGCCCTTTTTCTTCCCATTAATTTTAGAAGTCTTTTCAATATCGTTATTTATTGTAATATTGTTATTTATTATTATTATTATTAATTATTAGTAGTATCATTATTAATTTTATGTCCACACCTGTGGAGTGACGGTTAGCGCGTCTGGCCGCGAAACCAGGTGGCCCGGGTTCAATTCCCGGTCGGAGCAAGTTACCTGGTTGAGGTTTTTTTTCCGGGGTTTTCACTCAACCAAATATGGGCAAATGCTGGGTAACTTTCGGTGCTGGACCCCGGACTCATTTCACCGGCATTATCACCTTCATCTCATTTAGACGCTAAATAACCTGAGATGTTGATAAAGCGTCGTAAAATAACGTACTAAATATTATTAACTGTATTTATTATTAATTATCACTAATGAGTGTAATTAGTTACCACTGGCACCGGATATTTACCCGTTGCAGAGTGAAAAAATATATACTGTACCTACAATAATTCATTTACTGCTTCGTGCTTCATGCTATTTGAGATTACATCTTATATAGTTATTTTACAATTTATTTCATGGACATGCCTTAACTCATCTATACTAATAATAAATCTGCAGCCGACATTTTTCTGGTAATTTTCGATTTTCCAAGAATAATTGGTCCTAACATATATAATTAACCACCCTGAAGCCGAAAATCGCTTTTTTGAAATTTTTGTTTGTCTGTCTGTATGTTTGTTACCGTTTCACGCGATAATGGCTGAACGGATTTCGATGAAAATTGGAATATAAATTAAGTTCGTTGTAACTTAGATTTTAGGCTATATGGCATTCAAAATACATTACTTAAAAGCGGGGTTATAAGGGGGCCTGAATTAAATAAATCGAAATGTCTCGCTTATTATTGATTTTTGTGAAAAATGTTACATAACAAAAGTTTCTTTACAAATAATTTGCGATAAGTTTTATTACTTTAAAATGTTTGATAGGACTGATATTTAATGACATAAATGAGTTTTAAAATTAAAATAACTGCCATCTAAGGCCGTGTAATAAATTTAAAAAAATGACTTCGTCTATAAGGGGCCTTGGACAGCAACAATCGAAAGCTATGAAAGATAGCCTAAAGAGAATGTTTCTGTGTGTGCATGAAGTAATATCGGAAACTAAATTAACCGATTTGTATAATTAATTATTATTTCACCATTGGAAAGTGTAGTTTCTCTAGATGGACATAATGCTATAATGTTATTACAGTAACTTATAATATAATATAATATATAATGTAATGTAATATTATATAATATAATTTAAGTTATTTAAAGGGTTCAGAACCATAGTGGGCCAAGCGCCATTTACTGAATACGTAGAAAACAAGGGTTAAAATTAAGTTATTACCATAATTCAATGGAAACATATAACAAGTAAAATAAAGTATACACATTAAATCTAAATGATGTCAATGTTCATTAAAGTATGGTTGCATGTAATAAAAATTAAGAAACATGTTAAAGGAATTGTCATTGCATCAAATGAGTGGTCTCTGGACAAAAATGATCGCATTTTAATAATTTGGATGCAATTTAAATTAAGTAACATATTAAACGATTTATCCTTCTATCAAACACGAATGTTCCCTTGATTAAATGTCCTATTTTAATTATGTAATTACTTTATATTTATTTCTAACGGGTGCAGCGGAGCGCACGGGTACGGCTAGTTGCTAAATAAAATGTGTGTAGCCGCACCATTTAATTAAATTCTACTTACATGTTTTAATTGTGCTCCTCCAAGCCTCCTCTCATGTTTATCTATCTTTCGTACGTTGTAGTGGTTTCTTTAATCCACTCCTAACAATAAGACACAAGAACAGCAGACACTTGTACAACCAACACGTCACTTTTTTTTTTTTACACGGGAAAAATGACTAACGATATCAGTGTCACCACACGTCTCAATATTTTTGTTTTCCACACACTTAGAGCTAACATTGAATTTCTCCTTTCCTTGTGCGATGTTCGCTTGTTTACTACGAAAAGTTTTGTGCGCAGTTGCTCTGCTCACATAACAATGTTGACGCAGTTGGTAAAATTGATCCTTTCGCACATAGTCGATACCAACCCGTTATTTCAACCACAACAATATATTTTCTTTAATAACAACATTTTTTTTTACTTAATCACTGAATTATAACTATTATGGAACGTCGTTTTCTTACAATATATTCAACAACGTGAATACCTGGATGTTTTCTCTTTCTAATTTTCTTCAGAACACAATAATGTGGTAATTATCTTCTCTGTTTAGATCTTAAATTCGACAAGTTGGTAGATTCAAAGGAATATCTTCATATACGTACTTAAACAATTCCTGTTGGCCAATTACGAGTAAAACCGTTATGCGTGAATGCGTGAAGTTGAAAGAGAATTTAACCGTGTTGATGAATATTACTGGATTCATGCTCATCGATTTACGGGGAAACAGTTGGCGACACTGACTAAATAAAAGAACTACCATGTGATAAATTGATAGCGATAAATCTAGCTGCAAAAATTATCGCGATGTCTGGCTCTGATTGGTTAGAATTCAAAATTTCATTACACTTCATTGGTCGAAAATGGAATGACGTCATATAAACGAAATAGTCTTATGTCAACAATACACAAGGGTGCTATATCTAAGATACGACCAGAGAATGAAACGTAAATCAGCAGATGTACGTTTTCGTCACCCCAAAAATAGAGATCATTTCGTAGTCCCCGCTTCAAGATTGATTAAAATTTAGCTTTCATCTATACGAAAAGACGAAATGTTTCATATTGTGGTTCACATTCTTATTGCTTCGTTAAAATTCCACCTTATAATGTAACAAATCAGAGCTTTAGATTATAAGCGAACGAAACCTTCTATACGTCAGTTGACGGTAAATAGCTTTTGTTTTGAATTAATCCATTGAATACCATGAATTATACATGAGTATTGCAGTTTTAGGATGTCGAAAAAGTCAAAATATATACAATACATAGTAAGTAGATTAATTCAATTTACATGCATAAGCAATCAATTCACTAGTTGAATGGAAACTATGAATATGGATATATTTTGTTAATTCTGTTCTAAACTTTTTCTTTTGAACCTTCGGAGCTTTAAGATTGTTCAGCAGTGCATAACACATGAATAGAGAACTCTCTTTTGTTTTTTATTTGTATAATAAAAACTACAAATTATCTTCATTTCCAGCCATAATAGCTTGCGTCAACAAACACTGAAAGTAGTCCTATGTATTTACATTTATTTCACGTCCTTCGGATGTTCACAGTCGTGCAGCATTTTCAAATTTACAATAAATAAAGCTGGAGAAAGGCAGTATTTAAATTTTAAAATAAATTGTCTGGCGTAGCGAAAATCGATTCCCGGAACATGTTTATGACTTAGTATAGGTACACAAAACAGAAGTAACTTTTATAAAAACATCATTTCACTTTTATCTCTTTCTATACTGCCTAAAATTTAATTTCCAGTGTAATTTTGCAGTAGGCTGTAAGATTTTCCTCAAAACATTTCCCATTTAAATCACAGTTAGGCCTATATAAACCATGTGAAGAATCCACTGCAAGAATGATGGATCTCATTTGGAATACATTTTTCAGGAGAAGAAATTGAAAGTTTGAAATGCTTAGCGCTCAAAGCTTAACAATTATTTTCCGAACATTACTGGACAATGACTATCAGTGTTAATGCCATATAACTCTGTATGTACATTCTATATGTCTTAAGCTATGCATTGACAGTCTTGGTTCATTTTCGACAAGAAAGTGACATCCATCATTCTTGCAGTGGGCTCTTCATGTATTGTGGTCCCTATCATCACGGCATGGCGCGTCCTCAGGTTGCGGATAGAGGAGACGGCCTCCAGATATGGAGGGTAGCTGCGAATATATTTAATAAACAGTCTTAACAGCCAATAAGGGGTGGTTCTCTAGCTTGGGGATTGGGCGAAGGACTAACAACCCATCACCGTAAAAAAAGCTTGTTACGAATCCATACAACAAGCCTCGGAATGGGACTGATTCTCTGGCACGACCATAGCAAAGGAATACAAAACAGTTATATTATCGGTTGTTCTGTATGGTTGTGAAACTTGGACTCTCACTCTGAGAGAGGGACAGAGATTAAGGGTGTTTGAGAATAAGGTTCTTAGGAAAATATTTGGGGCTGTGAGGGGTAAAATTACAGGAGAATGGAGAAAGTTACACTGCACGCATTGTATTCTTCACCTGACATAATTAGGAACATTAAATCCAGACGTTTGAGATGGGCAGGGCATGTAGCACGTATGGGCGAATCCAGAAATGCATATAGAGTGTCAGTTGGGAGACCGGAGGGAAAAATACCTTTGGGGAGGCCGAGACGAAGATGGGACGATAATATTAAAATGGATTTGAGGGAAGTGGGATGTGATGATAGAGACTGGATTAATCTTGCAAAGGATAAGGACCGATGGCGGGCTTATGTGAGGGCGGCAATGAATCTCTGGGTTCCTTAAAAGCCAGTAAGTAAGTAAGTAAGTAAGTAAGTAAGTAAGTAAGTAAGTAAGTAAATAAGTAAGTAAGTATATATTAGGTAATAAATTAATCCAATACGAAGAATTGTTCCAACAAATGGTCGGACAGACTAACGGAACAATAAATAACCTTTTCGAAAATGAATTTTAGTACAATATAATTTATTTTAACATTCTTATGAGATACTTATCAGTGGGACTTATTAAGACTTAAAAAATAACAGCGTTTAAGAGGACTGGGTATAAATTACGGGTCAAAATCCGAAGTGATATACCTAGTGTTAAAAGTTGTGTAATCAAGACGCATATTATTTTGTATCTAAAAAGGTACAAAAGATCTCTTTAAATTTGGCAGCGCATATAATTCTTACATCCCTTTTAGTTTTAATGCAGTTTTTCGTAAGTTAATATTTTTCAAACTTAAGTGCATATTTCTCTGGAACCACTGAATTTACTTGTATGAAAGTTTTACAGTGTTATGTACATTACACATATAACATGAGGGGTCCACACCTGTGGAGTAGACTAACACCTAGCGCGTCTGGCCGCGAAACCAGGTGGCCGGGTTCGAATCCCGATAGAGGCAAGTTATCTGGTTGAGGTTTTTCTGGGGTTTTTCCTCAACTCAATATGAGCAAATGCTGGGTAACTATCGGTGCTGGACATCGGACTCATTTCACCGGCATTATCACCTTCACTTCATCAAGACGCTAAATAATTTAAGACGTTGATACAGCGTCGTAAAATAACCTACTAAAAATAACACGAGGGAAAACATATTCACTGAAATATTTACAACATTTTAATCATAGTTTAATATTCTTTCCTGTTTCACTAAGGACGAAATATATCCCTAAATTTTGCTTTAGAATTTACAATATACATTACTAGTTAACTTAAAAAATACAAGGCATATGAGTGAAGATTACAGCAAGTAATGTGCACCTGCAGATTGAAAAGTGGGAAAACAGATTATCAGTTAGGGCCTTTCTTTTGTACTTGGATAAGGAACTAATTACTTTACTTTTATACCGATGACTTCAGAATGATTTATTGTAGAACTCTAAGCACAACCCGCTGCCGTCATCCAGACTATAGTGAGCTTGAAACACTTGGACACGTGCTTGGACAATGCCCTGAAGGCGAGCTACTGATCGATGCTAGACATCATCGTGTACGACATGCTTTGGCAACATCGTTAAAAACTTTAAATTGGGAGATTCATGAGGAAGTACATTGTGTATCATCAGATTATTATTATTATTATTATTATTATTATTATTATTATTATTATTATTATAAATATTGGGTTATTTTACGACTCTGTATCAACATCTAGGTTATTTAGCGTCTGAATGAGATGAAGGTGATAATACCGGTGAAATGAGTCCGGAGTCCAGCACCGAAAGTTACCCAGCATTTGCTCGTGTTGGGTTGAGGGAAAACCCCGGAAAAAACCTCAACCAGGTAACTTTCCCCGACCGGGATTCGAACCCGGGCCACCTGGTTTCGCGGCTTGTATCATCAGATGGTTCTTTCAGACGGGCGGACATTATTACTATTAACGGACGCTTAAAACGGGCTCTCGTACTTGACCCTACTATCCGTTTCGAAAGAAACCTAAATCAGGCCACCGAAGTTGATATTGAGAAGAAGTCTATATATGAACCTTGTCTGCCGCATCTTTCTCAAAAGTACAACGTCCCTCTTAAATAATGGTCTGTCATTGGTTTGCTGTTTGGCAGTAGAGGTTCAATTACAAAATTCACAAGGAATTATCTTAAGGAACTTCACATTCCTTTTGATTATGTAATGTCTGTTCTTATAAATATTATCAAGGATTCTCTTCAAGTATTACATCATCATCTCTATTTCAATTAATCCACTTATATTTGCCTTCAATAATTAACTTTCTTTTTTCTTTAATGTATCACATCACATTATATTGTACATGTTTATTGTATTCAGGACCCTTGTGGTCACTCAAATTCTTTGAGCTGATGTCTATAATTTATATATATATATACACTGGGTGTTCAGTTCAAAGTGTGGCATGGTTCGCCGTATGCCATCATGTGGCTAGCCGATGAGCCTAGAGAATTCAATCTTCCTACACTTCCGCAAAGGTGCATTCCCTATGTGCCAGAAAAGTTGCCTCGCAAGTACGGCGTTCATTCTGAAGAGTACCAGTACGCACCGATACGTACGGTAACGCCGGTAGTGGCAGGTATGTGAACTGTTTGGAAACACGTACTGAGGTAAGCTTTTTTCTTACTGTCGGGATATGGCGAGAGGGTTAAGACGATTACTTACGTATTTGTTGACATTAACTTCGACGGTCAACATGGACACGGAGCATTTGATTTGTGTTGTGGAATGTTACCGTACGCAACCGATGATAACAAATACCCTGCGTACGACTTGCCGGCGCAAAACACAGTTCGAAAGAGGTTATGGTAGCACACAGACCGTACAGACCGCCATCTGTTGCTACGACGTTCAAGTTGTACCGTACACGTTCTCAAGTTCAGATTGAACGCCTTGAATAATAGGCAACTTCTCTGACATAAAAGCTGAAACTCGCTTCAAATCGCTGACTCACAACAGAGACGTCATGACACACTTTGAAATGAACACCCAGTATATATATATATATATATATATATATATATATATATATATATACACACACACATATATAAATTTGTATTCTACTCTGAACACTAAAAGCCTAGAAATACTGAACTAAACTTTTGTGCTGAAATTCTTTAATCGCAGAGACATCACTACTCACTTCTCTTAACAAACTTGTAAATTATATCACTATCATAAGATGCGGGACATAGGCCTTGGTATTAAACTACTTGTTGAAATGAGCTCAGATCTATTTACTGTGGAAACATGAGACAATTAGTTCATATTTAAAGCCTCTTACTCTATAATTATAATTTTTATAAGAGAGAAGTATATTTAGAGAAAGGAAACGAAATGTAATTGAATAATATTCACAAAGAACTTTGAAGGGGAGAAAATTATATACATAATTAGTCGAAAATATACGTAAAACGTTCAGGCTATTTATATAAAAAGAATGCATTGTTTCTTTGAGCGAAAGGAACGTCACAGAAAACAAAAGTCTAATTATATCTCGTTGCTGAAAGAGAAATAAGGCAAGAGAGTGGTGGTAAATTGGCCATCACAGAAAGCGAAATGTGAGAAAAACTGAGAAAGAAGTTCTGGAGAGAGGCTGTTTTGAGATAGTGAATTTAACATTTAATCCATTTCATTCGTATCTTGATAACAAAGTTAAATTATTATAATTTAAAGGAATATGATCGACATTTCAATTACTACATCTACGAAAATTGTAAATCTTGACGTTTTCCATCAAAGACAAACTAAGACTGCAACTCACGACTATTGTATGTATGTATGTATGTATGTATGTATGTATGTATGTATGTATGTATGTATGTATGTATGTATGTATGTATGTATGTATTTATGTATGTATGCATTTATTCACACTGCAATGGGTATATACCCGGTGGCAGTGGTAAGTAATTACACTCAATAATGACAATAATAAACTTATTAATTAAAAATACAATTAATAATTCTAATAATTAATATTAATACTAATAATAATAACAATAATAATAATAATAATAATAACAACAACAGGGAATATACTAAATTAAATGAAACGATCACTTAAAATAACATTTTAAATATTCTAATTTGTGTCTTAAAACTAAGATCGAACTAAAACCCACGAGTATGATATGTTCATATCTGCACAAGTACCTTTCAACATTACACTCATTTCGCTGTCAACTCACTCACTGCACTGGAACTACGACACATTTCACTGATTCTATCCTGATTTCACTAACACTTCAAAAACATTTCACTGTTCAAATTCTTCACACTGCCACTATAAACTATAAAGCTTCACTGACAGGAACACGTTTCACTTACACAGCACACTTCACTGACACGACATACTTCTTCAATGATACAACACACTTCACTGACACAACATAATTCTTCACTGATACAACACTTCAATAACAACATATCATTTACACCCTTTAACTACTGTGTATAATTACCGTCTATTAGTAAGGTCCTTAAGCCTATTTTTAAATGCATTTTTGGTTGTTGGTAAAGCCTTTAGTAAGTCTGCAGGTAAAGAATTCCAGTCCCTGATAGTACGATTGAGAAAAGAAAACTTTCCAGCCCACGTAATAAGATGATGATGATAGTGATGCTGCTACTGACATTATGCTATTATGGACGTTCATAGATTTCTGCAATAGAAACAAAAATGTCACAAACTTCAATAACGCATGAAAAGCATAGTAGCCTATACTGAAGTGCCTCATCACAAGTCTGGATTCTTCGATAACACAGAAAGTGAAACATGGCGGACAAGAAGAAATGGGAATTGAGAGTTAAGAGTTTGAAGGCTTGTGGGAGTTAGGATTAGAGGTCTTAGAGAGTTGCTACTTGGGAACGGAGTCAGGGGTGATGGATATGAAAGGCAGTTACGGAGTTGGGGAACTCTGAGTGTGGGTAAAGTTAGGGAGAGAGGCTTCTGGTCAGAGAAAGGTAACTTCCAAGTTAGTAGTGACAGGAACTGTGTAGTGCCTGGTCTCTTTTCGTCCATTCACGCAACTCTACGTTCTAATACGTTACCAAAATAGGTATTCCTAATTCGCTCCTAAACATTAAACTAGACCATACCTGCACAAACAGCGCTCAACGAGCGCGCGCGCTCCTTCAGAGCGGGAGAGCCGTGTTTTCCGCTCGCCGAAACGGAGAGGAAGATAGGTCAGAATGACATAGACTTGCTATAGGTAGAGGAGGGGGAAACGAATACTCAGTTATCTAGTGGAGTGCAGTGTGTAGGTCTATTCTCAGTAACTGTTTCACGTTGCTTACCTACTGCTACAGTACAGTACGGAGGAATCTGAAAGACGGAACATAACATTTAACATTTAACGATTTACAGCTCGAATTTATTGGTCTTCAATGTAACCTAAGGGCTAAAGATCGTTTGAATAATACTACTAGCCTGGTTGAGTTTTACAAGACTAAACATTAGCAATAATATCCACGACTACACAGGCTGGCTGTGAAAATGATTGCTATGTTGGCTCAACATTTATATTTGGGAGCAACTGTTTTCTATAATCAACTTTAATAAAGGCAGACATCGAACATCTGTAACTCATGTTTCATTACGATCAGTAGGCTACTGTTCCTTTCAGCTGCCAACAGCATAAAACCTCGTTTTGATGTATACTGATAAATAAAAATATAACAAAATGATAGTGTACATTTATGTAGCTATAGAATTTCTATTATTTCTGTAAAATAAACATTTCTTTATTAATTCATAATAGTCCAAGATAGTTTTGCAAACACTGAACGGGAATTCATTTCATAAACATTTGTAATAGTATACTTCCTTTTGTGTATATTTGTACGAGTTCATCCCTTCTTCCAGTCCACACTTATACAGAGCGCAGCTAATATCTGCATTCCGCTCATGAGCTGTGAGCCGGCTCGGAGAGCGCAAACCTTATGCAGGCCTGAACTAGACAATTTTGGATGTTCCGTAACTTGCTGTAATTGTCAAAATATAAATTAATTTTCAGTGGTTAAATATTTAGGAATCATTATTGACAAAAATATAAAATAAGACAAATAAATCAACTGCCTTTGTAACAAATTACGTAGAATTATATATTACATTGTTCAGTTACGAAATTACTTACCAATGGATGTACTACGTACAGTTTACCTTGCATATTTCAGTTTGTAATCCAATAGAATTATATATTTTTAGATGTTATTTTATTGTAATTTATTCATGTAAATTTATTGTGTGTGAGTGCTAGAAGTTTGTAAACTTACAATTTCTTTTTATTGCAGTTTTCTGCCAATAAACAATGTTGTTGTTGTTATTATTATTATTATTATTATTATTATTATTATTTATTTATTTATTTAAAAAGCTAGAAATCCGTTCCCTACTCATCAGTTTCTCTAAAGAAAAGAGTAAAAGACAACCGTACAGATGGCACTTATCGATTAAAACAGTGTTAACACTTATTTGAAAATTATTTTTTTCTGACTATTACACTTTTACTACGTTACACTACTTTTGAACAATAAAACAGTACGAAAGGACGCCTTTCAACCAATCATGGCTGCTTATCGCACAATTTTATCGCGTCCCTAGCACTTGTTTAATTTCATCGCGTCCCTAGCATTTGTTTAATTTTATCGCGTCCCTAGCATTTGTTTATTTTTATCACTACCCTAGCATTTGTTTCATTGTTTGCCAACATTTTAAGCTGCACTGGTCTGAACGTTAAAAAAACAGAAAATTACAAATCACTTCCAGTCGATGCACAGCACTTTCAAATATGACTCGCATTGGCATTCAAGAACAAGAATTAATAAAGATCACTGGACATATATGAAGAGCACCATTCGGAAATCCTAAATAAGTTGAGGGATACACCATGTACATCAACGAGTTCACTTCTTTTACGCAAACGTCCAATATAACATCAACTGAACCACCAACCACTAAAACATTCAAATTTGAAAATTTTACTTTCAATATTTGTTTCTTTTAAAATTATTCATGTTTATTTTTTATTTCATCCTCATTAATTAAAACGTTTCTTGTTTCTTTCATCATCCCTAATTAAAACTTTTCTAACACTTGTTTATATTATTTAGGTTATGTTTGTTATAGCTTCTGCTATACGATATTATGGATAGTCACGTATCAGAGATTGTTTAATACTAAGATTTATTGAAAATCATCTGTCAAATGACGTTGATTACTGGGATCCGGATGACTGAAGTGGAATGCAAATGGTTTAACAAAAATGAAACTGAATAAACAAAGCCTTCTTGAATAGTAACCGTCCACAGAGTTCAATGACGATTCCATAATTGGCACAACTGATAACAAGAAAACATAATCATAAAACACTACTGCCAACTAGTGTAATGTCGAGATGATACAATAATACATTTGAAGACAGTTGTATTTTCGTAAGCCAATTAATATTTTATTATATTGGAGTACTTTGTTACTTCTAATCTTTATATCCTTTCTTCTAATCGTGTAATAGTCAATTAAATCCCATTCGAGTTTTGATTTTCTCTAGATAAATCAAAACCTCTGGTGAGATTAATGTTGAGAAAGGTATTCATTTGGGAATAGTATGGTATTCTAATAGTTTGTTGTACCCTACCCAAGAAATAAGCTGTTAAAATAAACAGTTATATTACTTCAATCTGTTTATACAATCCCTTATGTAACTAATTCAATTTATTTATTGTCCATTCTCATTTGGTGCCGACATTATTCTTTCATTATCATTTTCCACGTAGATCTCATTCTTTTATATTGCTCTCCGTTGCTTTTATGCGAAGTAAATTCAAACGCCCAACATTAATGGCGCAATGCCAGCTAGTTTACTTGCACTAAACTGTTTTGAGCATCAAGTAAATAACCGGGAACATACGGCGTGTATCTCAATTAACTTCCACCCTCCATTACTCTCAATATACGGCCCGTAACTTGATTACCACGTTTTCCATAAAACACTGAATTTTATTGGAAGAGAAAGTAAATATGGCACATGGATGCATTGTCAAAGTTCGCAGCAGTATACGCTATCTAAAACACATTCAGTGATACATTTGAGCCAGGGTGATAGGCGTCAATTCTCCTAGGTCTTGGACACTTGACGGCGATGTCTTGCACTGTTTTTAAGTTGGAAATTGAGCATGGTTGTTGACTAAACCTTAGGACATGGTATACAGCGGAAGTTAATGAATAAAATGCCAGTAAAATTTGGAAGGTAATCACAGAACACGAAATATATTGTAATACTAGCCGTACCCGTGCGCTCCGCTGCACCTGTTAGAAATAAATATAAAGTAATTACATAATTAAAATAGGACGTTTGACCCAGGGAACATTCGTGTTTGATAGAAAGATAAATCGTTTAATATGTTACTTAATTTAAATTGCATCCAAATAATTAAAATGCGATCATTTTGGTCCAGAGACACTCATTTGGTGCAATGAATATTCCTTTAACATGTTTCTTAATTGTTATTACATGCAACCATAGTTTAATGAACATTGACATCATTTAGATTTAATGTGTGTATTTTTATTTTACTTGTCATAGGTTTCCATTGAATTATGGTAATAACTTAATTTTAACCTTTGTTTTCTACGTATTCAGTAAATGGCGCTTGGCCCACTATGGTTCTGAAACCTTCAAATAACTTAAATTATATTATATTATATTATATTATATTATATTATATTATATTATATCAGAAGTTACTGTAATAACATTATACCATTATGTCCATCTAGAGAAACTACACTTTCCAATGGTGAAATAATAATTAATTATACAAATCGGTTAATTTAGCTTCCGATATTACTTCATACAAACACAGAAACATTCTCTGTAGGCTATCTTTCATAGATTTCGACTGTTGCTGTCCAAGGCCCCTTATAGACGAAGTCATTTGTTTTTTAATTCATTACACGGCCTTAGATGGCAGTTATTTTAATTTTAAAACTCATTTATCTCATTAAATATCAGTCCTATCAAACTTTTTCAAGGAATAAAACTTATCGCAAAATAGGTTTAAAGAAACGTTTGTTATGTAACATTTTTCACAAAAATCAATAATATGCGAAATATTTCGATTTATTTAATTCAGGCCCCCTTATAACCCCGCTTTTAAGTAATGTATTTTGAATGCCATATAGCCTAAAATCTAAGCTATAACGAACTTAATTTATATTCCAATTTTCATTGAAATCCGTTCAGCCATTATCGCGTGAAAAGGTAACAAACATACAGACAGACAGACAAACAAAAATTTCAAAAAAGCGATTTTCGGTTTCAGGGTGGTTAATTATATATGTTAGGACCAATTATTTTTGGAAAATCCAAAATTACCAGAAAAATTTCGGCTACAGATTTATTATTAGTATAGATATTTTTTTCTGATTATCTTCCTAACAAGTTCGTTTAATATTATATGAAGCTATTAATTGTAATGACATGAGTTTGTCCACAGCAGCGGTGACCAAAACTCGAGCTGCAGTGATTACATGCGACAGACAACCTATGAAGTAAGGCAGCGGTGGCGAAAATGTAATCGTGCGCCGAGCCATTGTGTAACCTGCAACGTGCATAGCACCTATGGAGGGAGGCTGTCACCCGAAGGGGAAGTGAAGCAACTGTCTGACTTATTAACGGATTTTCATTTTCCTTACGTCAAGCACTTAAATATAATTCCATATAGTACAAGACTACAAACTAATGGTTAGTATGTGTAACGAAGTAAGAAATGAACAATAAATGAACAATATCACAACCTAAAATTAACTATCTTCAGAATGTCTCTGCGACAAAGTTTCAAAATCAGGAATTATGTCACTTACTGCCAGTCGTAATTGATCACGAAGGTATTTGTCTGTCAGTCGTGATCTAAATTTGGTTTTTACTATTTTCATTGTTGAAAATAATTTTTCACAAACGTAAGCTGTAGCGAACATGGCTTCAACAGAGCAAGCGAAATAACGGAGCTTCGGATATTTATTTTTTGGTAAAGATTTGAAAGTTCAACATTTGTCAAGTCCTTACATCTAGCTTTCATTTGACATCACATTAAATCAGTGAGTTCAAATTGAAGAGCTAACCGCATTATTCGTACATCTGCTGAAAAAGGTTCGACGTACAGAGATGATGATGATGATGATGATAACAACAACAATAACACTTAACCGTTTAATGTTTCATCGGTAACATGTAGTATAATGCCGTTTTATGTTATACAACCGTTTTCCTCGGAATACTTGTGAACAAATCATACATTTAATATTCTCATCATATTGACAGCAAAAAAATGCGTCCTCCCATCCTACTTGGAACTTTCGTACGTGGTTTCGAGAAGACATATGCCACTCGCAGGTCAGAGACAAATACAAATGGAACGGAGTTTGACTCCAGTGAGTGAGAGGGTGGGGGTTGGCGGATTTAAGAAGCGAAATGCACAGCTATTACTGCGAGCCACAATGCCTCGCGAGTCACGTTCTCGCCACGGCTAAAGTAAGGAGACGGAGGAAAGGTACTTGGCATGAAAACTACAACCAGTGGTGGTTCCTGTACTAACATCTTGATCAATCCCGCGGATAAAAATCTCAAGCTTTGCTGTATCAGTAATGTCACTGCTATCATCAAGAGCCAGTGAATAATATACGACTTTTCTTGCTTCTTTTTTTAACCTTCCTCTTGAATATATCAGGAAATTTCTAAATTCTTCTCTCGATACTTGGTCGAGAAATTCGTAGTTTTTCAAAATTAAAAACTTTTTATGGACAAGTTATTTAAGCTATTTTAATCATTACACTTTTGAGAAATTCTGTTCTATTAAAAGGCTTTAGAGCACGAGATATTTCAAATCCCATTAGGTAGCTGACTTCCTTGCATTTATTTATCTCATCTTTCTCTTCCTGGCTATGATTTAAGACATGTCAATTCCTGACGTTTAACAGTTCGTTGGCACATAATATTGAATCATTTTTTGTACAATATTATTATTAAATGAATAACTAATAAATAGTTACCCTCATCTAAGGATTAAGAAGATTGAAACTGAGATAAAACCTAATAATTTTATCCTTCTACGGAGAAGATCTAAACATATCAATATTCATGCACGTACAAAAGAATTATAGAAACACATACTTTAGGACTCACTATCTTTGTTTGCGACTATCTTTCAAAATATTCTATGTTTTTTTTAACAAGTAGATGTGCGTTTGTAAACACTTTTAAGCCATTGTAGCGATAACTGTGTTCCTAAATACTATACAAATTTTGTCATACCGGCTGTTAGAGAGGAGAGATTTTTGGTAATAAATAAATACTAAGCAGATTAATGCTCAATGTGTGTACCACATGTTGATTCCTCATTTGAATGTCGGACGTGGTTTGAAAATCAATTCCAATTTCGAATTCGTGTTGTGTGTTTCACTTGTTTATTCCTTTAATTATTTATTTACTTATTTCATGATATATATTTATGTATTTATTTACTTATTACTATTCTAAAAGATTTTGTAATATTCAATCCATAATAAAATTAATAATAATAATAATAATAATAATAATAATAATAATAATAATAAAAATAATAATTTTATGTATGAACTTACAAAGAATTTAACAATTTGATTTAGATAAGAGCTACATGTATACAAGAGTTATTTACGAATTAAACTACAAAATACTATGAACTATTAATTAAACACTGAAATACAAACTATGTAGCAGAATTAAGCTAAAATACATAGAATGTTAATATATTTCAAATAATATTAGATAATAGAAAGAGATTATTACGAGACAATTTTGAAAATACAGCACTATCAGGATGATGTCTAAAGGAAGGAGTAACAATGTAGACAGTGATAGTTTAAGTCAGTATGATTGGAGTGAAATGCTAAGAAGGTTATCTTTTAAGCTGTTTTTAAAAGTGTTTATTGTCTTGCAGTTCCTAATACTTTGTGACAGGAAATTCCATTGTCGCGAGGAGGATACTGTAAAAGATGATGAATAACGAGATGTTCTATGAAGAGGTATACTTAACGCGCCACAGATAAGTGATCTGGTATTTAAGTCGTGATTAGAGTATAGATAAGAGAAACGAGACGAAATGTAATTTGGTATTGAAGTGTGCAGAATTCGAAAGAGTAAAGACAAAGAGTGTAAAGTTCTGCGTTCTTTAAGTCGGAGCCACGAAAGACTTGCGAAGGACGGAACCGGATTCATTTAAAAACCGTATACATTTCTATTTCGTTTACATTATACTTCATTACGACAAAATGTGAAGTTACGGAAAACTATAACCCATCGGAAATAAATTACCATGGTAACAGAGTGTATCAACAAGGGTTTAGACTTCCCTCGCAACTCTTCTAAGCTACACGCACACTTTATCACAGAAACGTTCCATTTCAGAGCGATCTGTAGCTGTCAGATGTAGGTCGCTATTTGTCTTATTTCGGTGTCTTGAAAGTCCAATCTCTTAGTTCATTACGGTTTGCTCTACTTGTGGACCACACAATCAGTTTCGTGTGTCTGTCTGATTTACTACATTCCGTCCCTTCCCAATTTCCTGTCACATTACTCTAACTCTCTGAAGAGTCCTTCACGAGACAATGTCTCCCTTGCATTATTTTCATTGGCGAACTGTCAACGTACAGTAATTGAAATGTGTTTCAACTTCTGGAATCTGTTATATTTGAATATTGATTATTGGTTGATGTAGGGCTTCTTATGAAATCAAAATTATTTATTTTAATAAACATAATTATAAACTAATAAATAATATATTTTCATGAATTGTTTATGACTGATAGCCAACGTTCTGGTAGTATTTCGATTCCACGCCTGAAGAAATCTTTTTTTTTTTCGTTGCTTACATTTATTTATTTATTTATTTATTTATTTATTTATTTATTCATTCTGGTGTAGTTAACGCCATCAAGCCTTCTCTTCCACTACACCAGGAATACAAATACAATAATAGAAATAAACAGAAAAAAAACACTATATACTAAGTAAATCTACACAAGAAATAAAGAGAGAGAGAAAAAAAACACTATAAACAAAGTAAATCCACACAAAAATATACACAGGTTGCAATCACACAAGCTTTAAATGAGTGATTAAGTATCATAATTAATTGTATCCTAACTAATTAACTAACATAAACAAGAAACTTGCAATTTTAATCTTGATTAAAAAAGAAAAAGAAAAAGAAAAAAAACACACAAATCAATACTTCTAGCAATACCTAAAAAAAACATTAACTAAAACAAAATTTTCCAATTTAATTTTGAATCGTGATAAAGTCCGGCAGTCCCTGACGTCATTAGGTAACGAATTCCAGAGGCGAGGTATTTCTACAGTATAGGAAGACGTTCTATGATGAGGGATAGAAAGAAGTGCTTGATGTCGGTTTCGAAGAGTTGTAAGAAATTGAAAGCGCGATAACAGATAATTCGGAGTAGATGTATGCATGATTCTAAACAGAAGAGACAGTGAATGTATTGTTCTTCGTTCCTTCAGACGCACCCATGAAAGTAACTGGAGGGAAGGTGTTATATTAT
Organism: Periplaneta americana; assembly: GCF_040183065.1. Taxonomy (NCBI): domain Eukaryota; kingdom Metazoa; phylum Arthropoda; class Insecta; order Blattodea; family Blattidae; genus Periplaneta; species Periplaneta americana. The sequence goes on along the minus strand of NC_091117.1, from coordinate 215,154,719 downwards.
GGTCAAATTTACGAGTATTGCAGATGAATCGTATGCACACATTTCAACACGTTATAGTCTCTCAGCTAAGAGTGAACTTATATTAGTTAGCAAGGAATCGCAATAATCAAAATGGGGCATTACAAGCGTCTGAATAAGATTCTTTTATAGACTAAGTGGTAGAAATTCTTTCATAAGAAACAAGGAGTGAAGTTGAGAAAATATCTTTTGGTTTGGAGTTGAAGAAATCATGACAATTTTGACGAGCTTTTGTCATTAAAGGTGTTTCCTTGGAAACGGTTATATAGAAAACGGGAAATATGAAAATTTGATGAAACAAGATCAGTAGAATAGGATAGATATGGAGTAACCTCCAAATAGAGCTCTAGGACAACCGCTTTTGTAATGTTAGTAGTATGAGGACGGGCATTTCATACTAAAATATCACTTTATGCAATCTTTCCGGTCATTTTCCTTGGATTGCGCCCTCAAGGCAACTGAGTTCTTGGCAATAACTCTCAGCAGTAATGACTACATTCTTCGGAACCTATTCATAGCGTGGCTAACAAGAAAGACAGGCTTCGGCACGCATCGGAGTCACGTGATTATCATAGTCTAGTCACGGCCATCTGACAATCGCCTAATATAAATGCATGTTCAAAGTTCTAAAAAAGAAAAACAAAGGAATTACTATATTAAACTCATGTTAAACGTGCATTTATATATAAACTTGTTCAATATTGGCCATGTTATGACTAATTCATATTAGACGACGTCTTTTTGTGCCACAATTTGTGAACACAATCAAATACATCACACTAACATACGAAAACAAAAACACACATAAGATCGCATCCACACTCAGAAAACAGAAATACAACATATCATACAGAACAGAAAACACACTACAAAGACATCTCAATACACAAACAAATAAATAAATACAACCACACAGGTGTATACGAACTCACATACAATAGTTGCGACAGTTTCAACATTGGACAGAGAGGTAGATCATTCCAAACTCGATACAAAGAACACATTAAAGCAATAACCAGAGGACACAATACATCTACATATGCCGAACACATAACTAATGCCAACCATACATACAATAACGTAAGCACAGACATGGAAATCCTACACATACAACCCAAAAACCAAAAACTCAACACACTGGAACAATATGAAATATACAGGCACACCAAATCACACCCTAATCAAATTCTCAACACAGATCAATTTCAGAACACACATACTATTTAACACAACTCTTCACTACACGAACGCACCCACACAACAGGCAGAGATGTCGAAATGCAGCCAAGACCCAGAAGGCTCTGATGATGGTGTCAAGTAGCACCGAAACAGCTGTAAACCGCACATGCTTACATAATTAACACGAGTAAGATCGCTAGTTAATCAATTATTCATAATATTACCTTACATGGATGGATGTTAGCTTTCGCACGGGGTTTACTTTCTTGTTAAAAATCAGTAATTTCTTCCTGTTCTTGATATTTATTCATGTAAAGGCAACATTTTCAGTCATCAGTAACAATGTGGGACAAAAATGACCGATTTTGTTGAGCTAAAGGGTAACTAGCAAACAAAGAAGCAGAGAGATGGTAACATGTTATTTTTTTCGGTCAAAATGTATAGTACCCATAAACCCAATTTCTTTTAATTTGCCTTGAAATGCAGATGTCATACGAGATCTTTTTTTTTTTGTATCTATTCATCATATTACTCAATTCCCGACTTGATCGACGTGGATCGTCGTGAATTGAAGCATTTAAACGGTCTTTATCAAAGTCTCCGCTGTGATATGAGGGTTTTCACTGCCGAAAGCATGCATATTCTACTTGATGACGTACCCATTCAAATGGTGATGAGCCTCATCACTTAACGGTAGTACCCCAGGATTGGCTTCCAAAAACATCTTAAAGCTGCTGTAGAAATCAACTCTCATATTTGGATTTATACAGAAATAATATTTCAGATCTTTTGTATCATCCTGCATGTTGTTGATTCTGACAAGTTGAGTTGTAAAGCTACACGTTTCATCGATTCTGTGTCAAAACTTGAATTAATACAATACGTTAAATATTGTCATGTGTTATAAGATATAACCGACTTCTTCTTGGCGACGATGCACTTCCTGTTGTCCAGCATTCTCCCTGTATTTCCGAAATCCTTCATTTAGGCCTACATTACAAAAACCTATTCGTGATTCTTTGCATCCGAATTTCACTCCAAATTCACGTTGCACAGTCATAAAGCTCTTGTTTGATAAATTTATTTTGTGCGAGATCGTGCGTATTTGCTTGGTTTCCGCAGAAAACCAATCCGCGGAAAGTCTAAAATTCCACATTCAGTATTCCCAACCTAACACACATAACAATTTCCCTCTTCTTACCGCTTAAGTGACATATTGATTTTACTGCTTTAGGCTTTTAACATATTATTTTCAGAGACGATCAATATAGTAATAATTATAAATTGGAAACTTACCATTGCAATTTCACCTAAATTGCAATGTTAATTATTGTTTTTAAATATTTTCAAAAGTTAAGTAAACTCTACAACTCCATTAAAGTTACTGCATTCGTGATGCAAGTAACATTAAGGAAGCCGTGAAAAATCAACAAGATTCCAGACTCATCATAGACTGGGGGAAAAAAAGACAGACGTATATCACGGCCTGCTGGAGTATAGTAAACACAGAAAACATTTTAAAGCAACAATGTTGAAGATAGATATTTTTGTTTTGCAAATTTGCCGTCATTGAACAGAAACCAAGATGGAGATTTCATTGCAACTAATTAGAAATTCCTCTTTCAGATATGTAATAAACGATCTTCGCACAAAATAATGTACGATACACGAGCGGTATGTTTTCTTTCAATTCTCGGAAATTAAAAAAGCTCAACTACGTTTCCCTTTTTCAAACTTTTCCTCGAACATGAAAACTTCAACATACCGCTCTTGTAACGCATATTACTATTTCAGTACAGTAAAACCAATACAGTGGACTCTCCTAAGTTCAACTGAACACAATTGAAAGTTCAGTCCAATAATGGTAGTGGGTATGGCAGATGAAATGAATACAAATTCTTATTGGTTATCCATCAACAAATTCAGTACTGTACTTGCATTTCCTGCCCACCCCGAGGCTTGTGTATGCGCTTCTATAGTCCTGTCGCTCTATTATCCGGCAGCCAATCGCGTTGCAGGTCGGCTACATTTAAACGTGTGCGTTTTGTGATTCGCTGAGGAAGACGATAAGTACCTAACATAATCGCCCGCTATTTTCGCTCTTTCGTTGGCGTTCGCAGAAAGCACACGAAGACGTTATTTGCCGCTCAATTATTTGCTGAATTAAAGTGCGTTTGATTTATTATCATAGGAGCTACGACATGATAATGTTTAACGGTGTAGCAAATAGATTCCTCGTATGGTAGCTCGGCAACGAAAGAACAAAAATGGCGAACGATACTACCTACCAAGACTTTATAGAGCCTTCACTTCCTAAGACGTAAGCAAAGAGGAGGAGTCATGCCGGGAATAACAGCGTCGCGACTATGGTACCACAGTGGGTTTCGACAGTTTCGTCTCACAAACGGCACAATTCTCAAATAGAAAAAGAAGAGTTCGTTAATTTAAAATCAGTGATTAAATATGGATGTCCGAATCAATAAAATATTCAGTTTTCCTTTAACAAAATTATCACTACAATTCACAGAACTAGTTTTAATCTCTCCTCCCGATAAATAAATTGACGCGATTTTTAATTAAGTTACATTTAATTGAGATAAATACTTGTTCAGTGGAAGAGAAGGATTTATGGTCTTAACTTTGCCATTACCTGCGAAAAATAAATCAGATATGTAAGCAAATAAATTAAATCGTAAGAAAGTATTGAATCATGAATAGAACGTCAACTGCAGCACGAACAAGATGCAAGACGTGTTGTCTGATAGTACCTGTGCCACGCGCCAAATAATGTTACGCCAATATAGTTTATGAACAGCTAACCTTATCTCCATACGTTCTGTGACAGAATATGGTTCCTAGTCATAGTGATATTCAGTTTCGGTCCACATTCTGGAAAGGAAGTCTGCAGTAACGCTTGCAATTGCTTGTTTAATTCTTTACAGGACAAGATTCGAAATTTTTTCATTGTAAACTTTACCTTTGACAAATAGGAAATAATTAATAAAAGTCTTCGGCTTTGTTTTTATTAGTAAGTTACTTTGTAAGAGAAAACTAGAAATTTGATTAATTTACAGTATTACTGCAAGAATTAAATTTCGGAATACATATGGTGAGACTTTCATGTGTTAAATTTCAACGTACTTCGTTTACATGTTTCGACCTATTTATGGGTCATCTTCAGAACTGGTCGTTGTTGGTCTTGGCGCCACTTGTTCTGTTTCCTGTGAGGATGTGTTCCTGTGGTATAGTGTAGAGTCAAAGAGTGTGTGTGTTTTGAAGTTGAGTTGTGTGTTGAGAATTTCGTTGGGGTGTGTTTTTGTGTGTCTGTATATTTCATATTGTTCTAGTGTGTTTAGTTTCTGGCTTTTTGGTTGGATGTACAGTATTTCCATGTCTGTGTTGATGTCTCTGTAGGTGTGGTTAGCATTTGTGATGTGTTCTGCATATGCGGAGATGTTTTTTAATTTTGTTATGGCTGTCATGTGTTCTTTGTAACGTATTTGAAACGATCTGCCTGTCTCTCCTATGTAGAAGTTGTTGCAGGTGTTACATTTCAGTTTGTATACACCTGTGTGGTTGTATTTGTTTGTTTGTGTGTTGAGATGTTTTTGTAGAGTATTATTTGTTCTGTATGCGATGTTGTAATTTAATTCTTTGAATGTTTTTGCAACTTTGTATGTGTTTTTGTTTTCGAACAACGACCAGCTCTGAAGATCACCCATAAATAGGTCGAAACATGTAAACGACGTACGTTGAAGTTTAACACAGGAAAGTCTTACCATACATATTCCGAAGTGATACAGTGTTAAAAGTTGTGTAATCAAGATGTATAATTAAATTTCTTCATGTCAGATTTATTTATTAAAGCAATATAAGGTAGCCTATTATATTTCCTTGGTGTAAATTAAAACCACTGAAATACTTTCACTTTTAAATTATTGTTTATATTTGGTTTTATGAATAGATCATTTAATTCTGTTAGTGCTTCCAGGATTTACTTGAAATTCTCAAGCAACGAATGTTAGACTCCTGTGAATTCAACAACCAAGCTTCATCTTATAAACAGTAACATATTATGAACGCACAAAATGATTCAAACAAGACACTCCAACTAACTTTCGACTTCTCTACTTTGTATTGTGTTTACAAAATATCTGCGTGTTCCTATGTCACTGGAACTAATTCACTCTGTTTCATTCAGTTTCTTCCTTGCACTGTCTCCATTCTTTACAAATTATTAAGGCACACCATTTACTGTAGCTATAAAGTTAGGAGGAATTCAAAGTTTAAACTCAATTTAGTAAACAGTGCCATTACAGGCGTTTTAGTTCTAAAATGGATAGAAGAAACAATTCCTTTGAAGACATAATGAATGTTTGCGAAGGAAAATATTCAGTAGAATGCTTCACTACTGAATTTCTATGCTGAAACCGAAGTTAAATCTACTCGTAATGTACTTTCCATTTAACCAAGACATAAGACTGTAATACGACAAAGCTTTGTGAATAACGATGAAAGAGTAATGGAACGGAGAAAAAGTATCTCCGGCGCCGGGATTTGAACCCGGGTTTTCAGCTCTACGTGCTGATGCTTTATCCACTAAGCCACACCGGATACCACCCCGGCGTCGGACAGAATCGTCTCAGATCGTTCCAACTCTTGGGTTCCCTCTAGTGGCCGCCCTCTGCACTACGATACAGACCGATATCAATTCTTCCCACTCTTTCAAAAGCATTAGAACATATTGTACATGGACAACTTATGAACTATCTCGACGAACACAAACTCCTTGATGACTATCAATCGGAAATAAGACATGGACACAGCACTTCTAAAGCCCTACTTAAAGAGACTGAGAACATCCGTGAAGCTATGGATAGGGGTGAAGTAACGGCACTAACTATTCTCGATTTCAGCAATGCCTTTGGTTCTGTTGATATCGACTTGCTTCTTGCAAAGATGAAGGCTTTGCACCTGTCAGACAATACCTTGAGCTGGATGGACTCCTACCTACGGGACCGCCAACAGTGTATTTCACTTGATAATCAATTCTCCCAATGGAGATGCACAAAGGCGGGAGTGCCGCAGGGCTCCGTATTAGGACCACTACTTTTCTCTATCTACATTAATGACGTATCAAAGGACTTACAGTATTGCCGATATCACCTCTATGCCGACGACCTACAACTTTACATACATTCCAGACCCTATACGATCAATGAATCGATTGACAAGTTAAATTGTGACCTAGCCACTGTCTCCACTTGGACGGCCAATTTCGGACTCGCACTTAATCCAAGTAAGACTCAAGCCATAATTATTGGACATAGGCGTTTAGTTAACTCCCTTAATAACAGTAATCTTTCAGTTGTTACCCTTAACAACACGCTAATCCCTTATTCATCTGTCTTAAAAAATCTTGGCTTCTTTTTTTGATAATAATCTAAGTTGGAATTTTCAAGTTAAAGAAACGATAACAAAAATCTGTTCCTCCATTCACTGTTTGAGTCGCTTGAGAAACTTCTTGCCCCAGCAACTAAAACTTACCCTAGTACAAACCCTAGTAATGCCGCACTTCGATTATTGTGACGTTTTGTTAAGTGATCTAAGTTCTGAACTGTCAGTCAAGTTACAGCGAGCTCAGAATATGTGCGTCAGATACGTGTGCAACATCCGACGATATGATCACATATCACCGTCCTTCGCAAGTCTCTCCTAGCTCAGACTTAAAGAACGTAGAACTTTACATACTTTGTCTTTACTCTTCCAAATTCTGCACACCTCAACACCAAATTACCTTTCGTCTCGTTTCTCTTATCTATACTCTAACCACGATGTAAATACCAGATCACTTATCTGTGGCACGCTAAGTATACCTCTTCATAGAACATCTTGTTATTCATCATCTTTTACAATATCCACCTCGCGTCAATGGAATTCCTTGTCACAAAGTATTAGGGGCTGCAAGACAACAAACACCTTTAAAAACAACTTAAAAGATAACCTTATTAGCATTTAACTCCAATCATACTGATTTAAACTATCACTGACTACACTGTTACTTTTTTCTTTAGACATCATCCTGATTGTGCTGTATTTTAATTGTTTCATAATAATCTCTTTCTTACTTACTTACAAATGGCTTTTAAGGAACCCGAAGGTTCTTTGCCGCCCTCACATAAGCCCGCCAGCGGTCCCTATCCTTTGCAAGATTAATCCAGTCTCTATCATCATACCCCACCTCCCTCAAATCCATTTTAATATTATCCTCCTATCTACATCTCGGCCTCCCTAACTATTATCTAATATTATTTGAAATATATTTACATTCTATGTATTTTAGTTTAATTCTGCTACACAGTTTATTTCAGTGCTTAATTAATAGTTCATAGTATTTTGTTGTTTAATTTGTAAATAACTCTTGTAACTCTCATCTAAATCAAATTGTTGAATTCTTTGTAAGTTCATGCATATGTATATACGCTTCTTGCTGGTTGAGTGAAAGAGAAGGCCTTACGGCCTTAACTCTGCCAGTTAAAATAAATCATTATTATTATTATTATTATTATTATTATTATTATTATTATTATTATTACGTCATAGATGTCTATGAACGTAGGACCGAAGTCCACACATGTGCTGAGGTGCACTCCTTATGAATGACTAGTTGACCGGGATCCGACGTTCCATTACTCTTTCATCGTATGATGACGCAGAATATCTGCATGGAAATATCATATGTACTTCGATACTTTAAAATAATATATATGATATGCGTAAATCACTTCGTGATTTAGACGGCGCTTATTCCGTCGGATCCCGGCCAACTAGTCACTCATAACGAGTGCACCTCATGAAATAATATGTTGAAAAGAAGTTTCATCTTTGGGCCTGTCTCTTTCCTCAAATAATGCAAGCAAGCCTGCTTCACCCACAATGTAATATAACTAGTGGCTTGTGCAGCAAATACTGCAAACTGAGTCCATAAGAAGTTCAAATAAAAATTGTTCAGATTTATTTTCAATGAGAATACCAGACATTTTGAAACTTATTTGCTTCCATAGTAGTGAAACATACTCCTTCTGAATGTTTTTTTATGCCAAATACTTTTCCTTGAACCTATCCGTCTTCAGTTCTTGAGTTTCAATGCGAAATCGCAAGTAACAATGTCAAGACGATCAGCGAGTTTTTCATGTGGGAGTAATGCAGTAGCTATTTCAGGTCATTGCGGATTGTAGGTGAAAGTTAAGAAAATGTAAAGTTTGTCATGCTTTGAACAAAAGACTTAGCATCTTGGTATAGCTGCTGCATGTTTCGTGAACTACCCTGAAATGTAAAGGGCAGAATCACTTTTTCCCACTAAGAGATCTTGTTGAGGTGATCAAGAGACTACAAAATTTTGTAGGCCTCTTATTTTATCAGTAAGTAATAGGCTACAGTTTGGTCTTTTCTTACGAATTGTAATTTTTGCGCTTTCTCCAGACAATACTGATCTACCAAATACTGCTGGATTAATTTGTGTAACAATGAATGTTATCCCGTATATTTTCTGTAATATAGGCTAGTGTGAGGAATCTATTGCTGAGATGCGTAAAATGAAGCGAATGATATGTCAGAGTTGTAGAATCTTATATGCGCCCTAAATAAAATTGTCCATCGTAAATCGTTAGCAGTTTCAGTGTTTCATTCGTTGCTGGTTGCGGGAAATAAACTTACTCATCACGGTAGCAAGAAGTGAGATGCCATGCTATTTTCCCTTGGCAGCGATCACAAATCTAATCGATTAAACTAAATAAACATTAAATTAATTTTTATGTAGTTTAAAGACGCAGCTGAAATAGGAAGCATGATTCAATTCCTACCAAGGAAAATTAGAGAATCAGACATAAATATCTATATCACTCTGCCATTAGATATATGAAAAAGACCCACACTACTTGATTAATAACCATAAAAGTATTTAATTTTTAATAACAGTATTGTTACCTTACGTAAGTTTTATAGTTTTCAGTAACATATATAAAGCCGTTACACAGTAAATTATAGAAATGGAGATCTAATATAAAATATTCTTTCTCTGCGTCTACTTACTTAAAGTCCCAAAAGGTTTCACTTTCATATCATCAGTATACCATTATGTGTTGCATTAAGTATAATAATATTTCATTTTAATGGTAATAATGTCATCAAACATTCTTAAGTTCTTAATATCCAATCACAGCAGTACTCAGAAAACTACAGACTACAGAATCAGACCTGTAAATTATTTTTTATTGGTTATCAAAAAATTACACAAATGAAGATCGACATATTGATATTATGATGTGAAAGAATCTGAGCCATCTATGTCAGCAATCCTGTAGGTCATGGCCTTCGTGTAATAGGCTATTGTTTATTGTAGTGTGTGTTTTGTTTTATTCTGATATACAATTAATTAGTTCTCAAAACTGATGAAAGATGGATTTTGGAAAATAGGAAAATGATGTAGGAAAATTGACATTTCACTGAAAACTACTATTTTTCTGAAAAACTCTGGGTTCCAAGCTTCAAAATGAGGGGTCATTTATTAAAATCCGTTCAGCCGTTTTCCCGCAATTTCCATTACCAGTTCAAAGTATATAATATAATATAATATAATATAATATAATATAATCTCAATTAATAATAAATCTGTAGCCGAAATGTTTCCGGTAATTTTCGATTTTACAAAAATAATTGGTCCTAACATATATAATTAACCACCCTGAAACCGAAAGTCGCTTTTTTTTTTAATTTTTGTTTGTATGTCTGTCTGTCTATATGTTTGTTACCTTTTCACGCGATAATGGATGAACGGATTTCGATGAAAATTGGAATATAAATTAAGTTCGTTGTAACTTAGATTTTAGGCTATATGCCATTCAAAATACATTATTTAAAAGGGGGGTTATAGGGGGCCTGAATTAAATAAATCGAAATATCTCGCTTATTATTGATTTTTGTGAAAAATGTTACATAACAAAAGTTTCTTAAAACTAATTTGCGATAAGTTTTATTTCTTGAAAATTTTTGATAGGACTGATATTTAATGAGATAAATGAGTTTAAAATTAAAATAACTGCCATCTAAGGCCGTGTAATGAATTAAAAAACAAATGACTTCGTCTATAAGGGGCCTTGGACACAACAATCGAAAGCTATGAAAGATAGCCTACAGAGAATGTTTCTGTGTTTGTATGAAGTAATATCGGAAGCTAAATTAACCGATTTGTATAATTAATTATTATTTCACCATTGGAAAGTGTAGTTTCTCTAGATGGACATAATGCTATAATGTTATTACAGTAACTTCTGATATAATATAATATAATATAATATAATATAATATAATATAATATAATATAATATAATATAATATAATATAATATAATATAATATAATATAAGTTATTTGAAGAGTTCACAACCATAGTGGGCCAAGCGATTACCATAATTCAATGGAAACTTATAACCAAAGCTCGGAAGTTGGGGACTTGTGTCTTTGAACGTGGCTAAGCGACCGGACTTCAATGTCAACAAACTCCCGCTTCCAGCACGGAGGTACTGTCAGGTCTGCTATAAAAGTGGTTCCTGCCTGGAACAACATAATAATAATATTATGATAGGTTGAAACACGTAATTTTATAGCATATATATAAATAAACATGCAAAATACATCAAATTTACAGTTCTGCTCTGTACATTTCATTACAGTGTATGACTACATGCATTCGAAGATTTTCGAACCCATAAATTCTTCGTCTGTTAGTTAAACATGATTTGAAACGAAGGAAACTTATTTCCACGTCACATGAAGTGACGGGAGCAAACTTTAATTTTTTTATTTTATTTATTTTAACTAGCTACCTAGTGAGTACAAATTGCATTTACAAAATAAAAATGTTTCTAGCCACTACCGTAAGAGTCAGGCTCGTGTACGGTGTGGTCTTAGTGAATAATATAACATAAAATTTACAAGGACAGTTTACTAAATACAGTAATTAACTTAATTCAAACCAATAAGTACAACACAAGAGCAAGAATAAAGAAGAAAGGGAAAACGAGAGAAAAATACACATTTAATATAAATTGACAATCCGACAGAAGCCAGTGATATTCAATAAAAACATGAACATAGTCGATAGAAATAAAAGGTAAAAAAAGTACATTTGTTACTATTATATATCATGGATAATTTTACAAAATTCTTTTTTAAAAGTTTCAATTTTAAAAAATTTCAAATTTGGAAAATGGTTTGAAATTTTATTATAAAGTCTTGGGCCTAAATAAAATACTGAATATTTCACTGTCACTGTTTCCTGTTCGATTTTCAGCAGATCTCGTATCTGAGAAAGATAAGTATATCCTAAATTTTTCTCGCAAATAGTTTTCAATTAGTGTATCACTACTAGGGAAGGTCCCTCTACGACTTGATCCATGGCTTTGGACAAATTCTCCATCAATTTAAAGGACTGCAATGTCTTTCAATGAATGCCCGTTTCCAGCTCTAGTTTATGTGTGGTACAACTTACAAGATATAAACTCTGCATTAGAAGAAAATAATGTATCTCCTCAGAATTCCTCCACGAAATTCTGTACCTAAAATTTAAGAAATGCATTTTCAAACTTCCATAACACCCATTCGAATAACACGTATTTTCTAATTCCTCAAACAGACCGTTTACCTGTAATTCTCTTAATGTCATTGGCTTCGACGTGACACAGTTTATTCGTTCGTCTTCTTGCCATTCGATGTGACCACTTTCTTAGTACAAACGACTGTCCCTGAGCACTTGCAGCGTGAGCTTTGTGTACGTTATGCCTGTAACCTTACTCAAGCACACGACACACAAGTCCCCAAGATCCGAGCTTTGCTTATAACAAGTAAAATTAAATATACACATTAAATCTAAATGATGTCAATCTTCATTAAACTATGGTTGCATGTAATAAAAATTAAGGAACATGTTAAAGGAATTGTCGTTGCACCAAATGAGTGTCTCTGGTCCAAAATGATCGCATTTTATTTTTTTGGATGCAATTTAAATTAAGTAACATATTAAACGATTTATCCTTCTATCTAACACGAATGTTCCCTGGATCAAACGTCCTATTTTAATTATGTAATTACTTTATATTTATTTCTAACAGGTGCAGCGGAGCGCACGGATACGGCTAGTATAATATAATATAATATAATATAATATGACGATGGTGATAACGAGTTACTTTCGCCATAGCACAGAACAAATTTAAAAGTGTTGTGGGAAATAAATGTAGGCCTATGGTTCTTTCATGTCGAGATTTCCTAAGCACATTCTAAAAATAGATTGGCAGGCATTACTCGATGAGTAATCAGTAAATTACCACACATATCAGACATCTGTTTTAGCAGATCACATTACACACGGGCGAGTGCAACGTTTATGTGGACATTCTGACATTAGAAAACTGTTTTAATCAGCACAATTTAAACCATAATTTTTTGCTTTTCAAATAATCATTTTGCAAAACAAATTTTTAAATACTGATGTTAACTTCCGCTTATTTGTGCGAATAATCATTCAGCTGTAAGACTAGATCACACTCGATTTCCGCGTCATTACAACAAATACTGCACATTTCGTATCCATTAAATTGCATATTTTGCAAAGTTTGGAATTTACATACATTCGCGTGATTGTGCAGTGTATAGATGCGTCCAACGAACGCGATTCATATTCCTGCGTTCATAAATTTCTATTTTAATCAAATGTAATCAGCGGATATGTGCAAGAGAGACTGCACCATTTCACGTCCACCGCAAAGAGTGATTTGTAGATGTTGGGGGAGCTGCCGAAAATAAATTGCAAGGGAATTGGAATGTTTGACAATAAAATTCAAAATTCCATAGATTCATTTGACTGATGGTACAGTTCGAAAATGCGAATTTCTGAACATACTTACAGGTCATGGCTTTGTATTCTGCCGTAAAACAAGTAAGAAATACTGTACATAGCATCATTAGAAGTGGATCAAAATAAAAAATTATTTAAGATTTATTCAATCTGTTACGCAAGGGTCGTGCCATTGTTATGGATGTGACATATATTTAGTTATATTGACTAAAATACTTAAGGTTATGTCAATTTATTATCTTGTAGGCAGTTGAAAAAGCTATGGTCAGGGTCGGGTATATATGGAGATCGCGAAAATCACGACATATTAGATATTCAATAGATTTTTACTAATCTTTACGAATTAAGTGATTCTGATTAATAATATGCGGATAAAACAATCGCTAAAAATCACGAAATAGAGTTCTAATAGCGAAACATGAACACATTAGCGAATTATTACTATTGCGTCGTTTTATAGCGAATTTCATATTCTGAACTTTTTTTTTTCGGATTTTTTTTGTTCACTTCAATTTGTAATATATTCAAGTATATTCAAGTAGGCTACATTACATGGTATTCCAGGTGTTCTGATTACATTAGTGAACTCAAAAGACGGAGAATTCAACATTGCACTAATAATTTGAAAGTGTTAATTTGAGGGCTCCAAGTTTTTTTTTTTTTTTTTTTTTTTTTTCGTTTTTAATGAATGTGTGTTAAATATAGCTTCAATCCAACAAATTCTGTCTATTGGCCATACCGCACCGTTACCAGAACCCAACATACTTTTACTCTTAATTATTTGGAAACTAATTTTCATACAGAATTAATACTCCAATTCCAAAATAATTATATTTTCCAAAATTTCCATTAATCTCCGCCAAGAGTACAAATCAATGCCCAACAATATCCGCTGACACCAATATTAAAAAACAAAATGATAAAATTAATCTCAATAAATACCTGCCCCTGGCTATGGTTTACATCTCTAGTTACCTAAGTGTTGAACCATATTATAAAATCCATATCTTCTTTCTTTGAAACAAATATAGAGCTAGTTTTGGAAGTAAATCCCGAAGAGACAAAGTATATGATTATGTCTCGTGACTAGAACATAGTACGAAATGGAAATATAAAAATTGGAAATTCATCCTTTGAAAAGGTGGAAAAATTCAAATATCTTGGAGCAACAGTAACAAATATAAATGACACTCGGGAGGAAATTAAACGCAGAATAAATTTTCGAAATGCCTTTTGTTATTTGGTTAAGAAGCTTTTGTCATCCAGTCTACTCTCAAAAATGCTGAAAGTTATAATTTATAAAACAGTTATATTACATGAGAAATTTTAATAAACAAATTCTACCCTTGAAGGATGTAGATTTTAAATGAAATAACGTCAATTGTCTAAGTTAAAAAAATCCAAAAGTATAAATAAATTACTGGGATGTATAAATACATGTCTGGTTGTCTACATAATCGTTTTCGTAACGGTCGTCAGACTCGGAGATACTGTGACCACTGAACATAAAATTGTATGTTGGAACTAAAATTTATAAAGTTACGTGTAATATTTCATACTTATTTTACAGTGTGTATGTCACTCAAGATATGATAATAAGTAGGGACCGGATTTTTATGTAATATCAAGGTGTGAAATATGTACATATTTATGTAAGAAAAATAAGCTGAATATGTACCACAATATGTAAATTCATGAAAATATTTAATATCAATATCTGGCAGGTATAGCCTAAGATAGGTAAGACTCTCCAATTCAGCTTTCATAGAGCACCCGACTTTTTTACCGTACTCTTGACACAATACTATACTATTTTTCCATCTGTAGTGAAAGCTTCGTTCATCGCAATCCATGATTTTATTTTTGTCGTTAGGGTTGAAGATACAAGGACCATTTTACTTAGTTAAAAGCAGTAGATAAACTCATTTGCACTTTATACTGTAAGGACTAAAACTAGAGAACTCAGTGAAATGAATGACACAACAGTACTGCAAGCACTGTTTCGCTTTACTGGATTAGGAGAAAATAAGAGGAGATGTGGTACACATGCATTTTAGCTGCTCCTTGTTAGAAACAAAGTACTTACTAAAACCTCAAACTATAGGCATTTCCAAACTGTTGTTTGAAAAGTGACATTCCTGTCTCATTGAGAAGGGTAGGATTATTCCAGCGGAGAACCATACTTTCTAATTGCTCGGAAAATCCCATTTCCGTATAGGTCTACTAAATTTAAAGTAAAGAGGTCAAGCGATAACCTGAAAAGCTATTTATTTTAATCTTTCAAGATCTTTCCAGTTTGTTCCTTTACTCCAGCTTCTTTTCAAAAGTCGGCTACTTTATTGCGGCTCATATCAGATTTGATACGGGTTTTCCCTGGAAGAATTAGGAAGAGGGTGGATAAGGTTGGAAATTGCATGGGAACGGCTTGTTAAGACGTGTGCAGAATAATTATAGTTCGAGACAAATCATGTCGTCCTCGTCCCATTCTACCGCATGAAGGCAACGCTACTTTCTGAGTGATTTTTACAATACAAGGTAGTGGTATGAGAAAGGTTGCCTTTTGTTCACTCATATTTACAGTGAGCGATATGGGATGAGTGCCTCTATTACTTCCTGGAACTAAGGACGTTATGTTTCGTCCCGAAATATACTCTTTCTCGGGTAGGTAAAAAGGCTTTTTAAATCTGTGTATTTCAAATTTCCTTTTAGAGAAGTGAAAATGAATAAAACCCCTAAATATGTAGATTTATGTAATACCAAGCCATAATATGTAATGTGGGATAAATATGTTAAAATATGTAGTATCAAATTTTAATATATTAATGGTAATTACAAGATCCGCAAAGATTTGTTATTTATATACGGTTAGGTTGAAAGGAATATAATATGTAATTACATAAAAATCCGGTCCGTAACAATAAGTATAAAAATTCCTAGAGAAAAGTTTAGGTCGTTCTTACATACAACCGATGAGCCATACGCCATATAAGTTTCTCAAAATCCTGTCAGAATGACGTCATAAGTCACTTCTACCGGTGCAAGCAACTGAACTCTAATTCCCGTTCACGTCTCTGCAGCTAATCGCACCGGAAGGAGCGCTTTGTGGTGAATTGAGGATGGGATACATCTTCTACAAATCAGCAAACCGAATTCGGTGGGAATGCTAGGACACAATTTCTGCCAATGGTTTCTCGTGTAGTGACTCTACACTGGGAATAACACATGCTCTGCTCTCACTGAATTACCTTATGAAACCACACGAATTTCTGACATATGTATTAATGTAATAATATCGAAGGCGGAAGATATAGGAATGCCACAATATAGTCTGTTCACATGCAATGCATGTATACTAAATTTTCTTGAATTACAAGTTGCAATCAATATAGCCTATTCCCGAACTATACTTCTACAGGGTGTAACTAAATTTAATACTCAATCTTCTAGGGATGCTAAAAGAGATCAAAACAAACGTTTTCTTTCTAACTTCACAACGATGAATATTTTCAACAAATCACAAAAAAATATTGGAACTTTATATTTCATTTTTGGTGCCTGATCAGGTATAGTAGAAACATCACTAAGAATACTAATCCGTGCTGAATTTGGGGATGTTCAAATCTATAATGTAATTATTATTGCTCACACCATCATTAAAATTTTCTTTATAGTAATACCAATTATAATTGGAGGTTTTGGTAATTGATTAGTACCATTAATGTTAGGAAACTAATTATACTAACTTAATTACTTACTTACTTACTTACTTACTTACTTACTGGCTTTTAAGGAACCCGGAGGTTCATTGCTGCCCTCACATAGCCCGCCATTGGTCCCTATCCTGAGCAAGATTAATCCAGTCTCTATCATCATATCCCACCTCCCTCAAACCCATTTTAATATTATCCTCCCATCTACGTCTCGGCCTTCCCAAAGGTCTCTTTCCCTCCAGCCTCCCAACTAACACTCTATATGCATTTCTGGATTCGCCCATACGTGCTACATGCCCTGCCCATCTCAAACGTCTGGATTTAATGTTCCTAATTGTGTCAGGTGAAGAATACAATGCGTGCAGTTCTGTGTTGTGTAACTTTCTCCATTCTCCTGTAACTTCATTCCTCTCAGCCCCAAATATTTTCCTAAGAACCTTATTCTCAAACACCCTTAATCTCTGTTCCTCTCTCAAAGTGAGAGTAAAAGCTTCACAACCATACAGAACAATCGGTAATATAACTGTTTTATAAATTATAACTTTCAGATTTTTTGACAGCAGACTGGATGATAAAAGCTTCTCAACCGAATAATAACACGCATTTCCCATATTTATTCTGCGTTTAATTTCCTCCCGAGTGTCATTTATATTTGTTACTATTGCTCCAAGATATTTGAATTTTTCCATCTCTTCGAAAGATAAATCTCCAATTTTTATGTTTCCATTTCGCACAATATTCTGGTAACGAGACATAATCACATACTTTGTCTCTTCGGGATTTACTTCCAAACCTATCGCTTTGCTTGCTTCAAGTAAGGTTTCCGTGTTTACTCTAATTGTTTGTTGATTTTCTCCTAACATATTCACGTTATCCGCATAGACAAGAAGCTGATGTAACCCGTTCAATTCCAAACCCTGTCTATTATCCTGAACTTTCGTAAGGGCATACTCTAGAGCAAAGTTAAAAGGTAAAGGTGATATGCATCTCCTTGCTTTAGCCCGCAGTGAATTGGAAAAGCATCAGATAGAAACTGGCCTATACGGACTCTGCTGTAAGTTTCACTAAGACACATTTTAATTAATCGAACTAGTTTCTTGGGAATACCAAATTCAATAAGAATATCATATAATACTTCCCTCTTAACCGAGTCATATGCCTTTTTGAAATCTATGAATAACTGATGCACTGTACCCCAATACTCCCATTTTTTCTCCATTATCTGTCGAATACAAAATATATAATCAATAATTGATCTATTACACCTAAAACCACACTGAAAGTCCCCAATAATTTCATCTACTGTGCATACGGAGTTAATCTTCTCAAAAGAATATTGGACAAAATTTTGTACGACGTCAACAAAAGTGATATTCCTCGAATGTTAACACAGTCTTGTCCCCCTTCTTAAAAATAGGTACAATTATGGGCTTCTTCCAATATCTCTAATATTCAGTTTTAGTTAATTCTCTTACGTTTTTGGTTTTTTCTTTCTCTTCTCCTTTTCACTTACATATTTATCTCCTCATTCTCACTCATTGACTCTTCCCTCATATTTTCATTCCTATCTTTTTCCGCTCCTGTGTCCACATTCGTAACTTTCTTTTCTGCACTAATTCTATCAGTTGTCACCCCTCACTTCTTTACGCTAAGTTTTTCTCACTCGATAGTATTCTACTCTCAGTATTTCTAATATTCACTTTAGTTACTCCTACTTCACCCAGCCCTGGATTTTTTTCCCTGATGGCATGAGTGAATATTGGACGGGTTTAATTTTAATTTAAGTTATAGCAGCTGTACGAGTATTTTGAAATTCACTTCCATTCAGTTGCACAGTACATCACTCCATGAAGCGAGACACATTCGATTCTGCATTAATTTAATCATATGCTTGCCTGATGCTGAAGATCAATTGGCCAGACATCAATATGGGTTGTATCCTCTCCATTCGATTATAACCGTTGCCGCATATTCAACGGGAAAGGAAATCACTTCATGTTATTAAATTAGGTGGGAACAGGCAGTGTAATATGTAACTTTATCACAAAGCATTAAATTCGGCAACACTTCATTACGAAAAACTGCAATCAAGAGTGGAAAGTAGCTGTTTATTAAACTTGGCTCCTTTAAGTGTAATACTTTATAGGCTGAGATGAAACGGTAGATCAGTGATGTCAAAGCAAGCGCATTTTTCTGACCTTGACGTCGTGCGCGGGCATCAAGCGCTAAGTATGGAAAGAGGAAGGGTTGTGTATATGAATAAGCAGCCTGTTGGATTAAGAAAACAGTGGTGCACAAACTTCAAACGGAACGTAAAATTTTATGTCGTTGTTTTTATATGGCTTCTTTCTGTTTGTAATTATATAAAGGTAAAGGTAAAGGTATCCCCGTAGCATGCCATGAAGGCACTTGGGGGGCATGGAGGTAGAGCCCCATGCTTTCCATGACCTCGGCACTAGAATGAGGTGGTGTGGTCGGCACCACGCTCTGACCGTCTTTTACCCCCGGGAAAGACCCGGTACTCAATTTTATAGGAGGCTGAGTGAACCTCGGGGCCGTTCTGAAAGTTTTGCAACGAGAAAAAAATCCTGTCACCACCTAGGATCGAACCCCGGACCTTCCAGTCCGTAGCCAGCTCCTCTACCAACTGAGCTATATATATATAGTCTGTAAAACAAAAGTACTAACACCAATTTCTTAATATTGCAGTTGTGTTTTAAATGTTAATAACATAATAGAGAGTTAAGAAGGAATATTCACATAAATTCCATAGTAGTACAACTATACTGTACTAAATGGATGAAACACATAATTCTTAAAGAAAGTGATATCCCCTCCCCCCAAAAAGAGATTGAGTATGACATGATAAGTTGAAATTGGTATTGATGGTACCTTTAGCCTTATAAAAGTAATCAATAAACTAATCATACAATATTACCATACGAAACAAAGTTATCTAGGTACTGTATCTGTTTTAAGTGTAACTAATATTACATAACAAAACTCTTATCGCATTATGCTTTTAAGATGATATTTGTGAGCAACTTCCTATCATCAGAATATTAAATTATTTTCTCGAAATGTGCTGAAGCTAAAGAGCTGACATTTTTACAACACATGGGCACGTATCTTTTGCTTATGATGTAACAGTAGTTGCTTTGTTAATTCATTTCCTTACAAACAATTTCCATGCGAATAGTTTCAAAATTTTCAATACACTGTCTTCAGTAATACGTATTTATGGTATATCAGATTTACGAAAACATTCAGTAAGGCTACTAAATAAATAGGCCTATATCTGAAAATTTCACTTTTCTATAAAAAAAAGTTGGTAAAATATTTCTTTTGAACAAAAATATCAAACTTGTGAAAAATGAACATTAAAATTAAAACTTACATTCTTATATCTGAAAATTTCACTTTTCTATAAAAAAAGTTGGGAAAATATTTCTTTTGAATAAAAATATCAAACTTGTGAAAAATGAACATTAAAATTAAAACTTACATTCTTATAATGCACTTATACTTCTCAGACAAAACTAAAAATTACCATGGATACAGTTTTAATAAGTTCTCTTCCCTTTATCCATTGAATCAATGCTGGCCATCCCTGAATGAAGCTCGACCAAGCGGCATATACCACCTCTTTCGTCTGTCTCTTTCCTTTCCGCTGTAAAGCGCTTAGGCTCTCCTGAGCTCTAAAGCGCGCGCTTGCTCCTATGGGCATCAATTGACATGACTGCGGTAGATGGTTATTGGAATATAGGATTCGTACAAAGCCATGAATTAGTGTATTGCGATACAAAGTTGGGGCGTGCTTTTTACAAAATCGAGAAAAACGTATGAAAAACTCGCTCTGCTCATGAAATTTTATAATTATAAATTATCAATTTATTCAATAAAACTTATTTTTGGAATGCAAGTTTTTCCACCTACCTTATGCAAAACTGGCAAAAAAAAAAAAAAAAAAAAAAAAGATACCATCAATTTCAAATGTCATACAAAATTTTATACCTTTAGTTGCACGAGTATTAGAGATATTGATACTTTAACGTAACGTTGTTTTAATTTTTGTTTATATTTTAAGAGGTTATATGGTTTTCCGATGGTGAAACTGGAAAAAATTTAGTTTACAACCTTCCTTACCGAGCCGTTCATATAACATGCTTGGAATTATTGAGGTCGACAGAAAGCAACTTCGGAACAACATATTGAGCATTTAAGCAAGAAATTACCCAGGATTTTATTTCCTTTAAAAAGTCTAAAAATGATTTTATCAACAGTAATATCACTAGAGGTTTTGATTTACCTAGAGAAAATCAAAACTCGAGTGGGATTTAATTGACTATTACATTATTAGAAGAAAGTATATAAAGATTAGAAGTAACGAAGTACTCCAACAGAATAAAATATTAATTGAGTTACGAAAATACAACTGTCTTCAAATTGTATTATTGTACCATCTCAACATTACAAATATTACGCTAGATGCATGCTAGATGGCAGTAATGAGTTATGATTACTAGCAATGCCTTCTCGTCGAGAAATTATCGATCTATATCACGATGGCAGTGTTACTAGTCAAGAAGACTTTGTTGATTCAGTTTCATTATTATTAAAACAGTTGCATTCCACTTCAATTATTCGAATCCCAGTAATCAACGTCATTTGACAGATGATTTTCAATAAATCTTAGTATTAAACAATCTCTGATACGTGACTATCCATAATATCATATAGAAGAAGCTATAACAAACATAACCTAAATAATATAAACGAGTGTTAGAAAAGTTTTAATTAGGGATGATGAAATAAACAAGAATCGTTTTAATTAACGATGATGAAATAAAAAATAAACATAAATAATTTTAAAAGAAACAATTATTGAAAGTAAAATTTTCAAATTTGAATGTTTTAGTGGTTGGTGGTTCAGTTGATGTTATATTGGACGTGTGCATAAAAGAAGTGAACTCGTTGATGTACATGGTGTATCCCTCAACTTATTCAGGATTTCCGAATGGTGCTCTTCATTTATTTGTAAATAGGGTTTCAGGGAAGATGCATAGCTATGACCAGTGATCTTTATTAATTCTCGTTCTTGAATGCCAATGCGAGTCATATTTGAAACTGCTGTGCATCGACTGGAGTGGTTTGTAATTTTCTGTTTTTGACGTCCAGACCAGTGCAGTTTGAAATGTTGGCAAACAAAGAAACAAATGCTAGGGTAGTGATAAAAATAAACAATGCTAGGGACGCGATAAAATTAAACGAATGCTAGGGACGCGATAAAATTTTGCGATAAGCAGCCATGATTAGTTGAAAGATGTCCTTTCGCACCGTTTTATTGGTCAAAAGTAGTGTGACGTAGTAAAAGTGCAATAGTCATTAAAATATGTTAAGACTAAGGTACCTACATATATACATAATGAAATATGTGCACAATATAAGTTTTTATAAATGTAATGTATTTAAACTAGGAGTAATTCGTCTGAGAATTGTTAAACGTCAGATTCTCGTTATGGTTTGTAGCTGTGAAATATTTTGTTGCTACGTTACTTTATGGCAGACGTGTACATGGACCAGAAACCCATCTGCCGACCCCTTGGCAGCAAACATTGCTGGAGGTGTGGATTTCGCTGACCTCTGCATTTTCTGTATACGAGGAGGAAAGAAAAAGCAACTTTTCTTTTTTCCCTTCCTTCCCTTCTGTCAGTTTCTTTGTGGGGTTTCTTTTCTACAAATCCTTTGCTCCCCTTTCCGTAGAGGAAGCCCAGCTTCCTGAGGGTCTCCGATCACTCGTTCTGGACGCAAGGCACAGGGTCTACAGCAGAAATGAATTGCAATAAAAAGAATGCATTCCCGCAGCACACCATCAGACTGACCTCAGAACTTAGCTATCAATAGTCGCAAAGTCTGCGGTAATGTCTCCTTGCACATGTACTGCTAATATGTAACCATGGAAACGCTTAGAATTTGCATGTCTTATTTATTTTTTCATTAGCCGTACCCGTGCGCTCCGCTGCACTTGTTAGAAATAAATATAAATTAATTACACAATTAAAATAGGACATCTGGTCCAGGGAACATTCGTGTTTGATAGAAGGATAAATCGTTTAATATGTCACTCAATTTAAACTATTTAAATGATTAAAATTCGATCATTTTGGTCCAGAGATCACTCATTTAGTGCAATGATAAATTCTAATAATACAGACGTGGACAGATTATTAGCAAAATTGAAGATTTTTATTATATATTTTTACAAAATATGATTCTTCAATTCAGCTGCACTTGACATTTTTGCGTATTTCCAAATTATTAGCAAAATTGAAGATTTGCATTGGTTATTTTTAGAAACTTTGACTCTTCAATTTGGACTACATTTGATATTTTTGCATATTTACAAATTATTAGTAAAACTGAAGATTTTTACTGTATATTTTTACCAAATTCGACTCTTCAATTTGGACTACGGTTCACATTTTGGATATTTCCAAATAATTAGCAAAACTGAAGATTTTTATTTCATATTTTGACAAAATTTGACTCTTCAATTTAGACTGCAGCTGACACTTTTGCATATTTACAAATTTTTAGCAAAATTAAAGATTTTTATTATATATTCTTACAAAAAATGGCTCTTCAATTTAAACTACAGTCGACATTTTTGCATTTTTCTGTCAACTATAATGATAGAAATATGAAAAATTGTCAACTATAGTGTAAATTGAAAAGTCAAA
The DNA here is from genome assembly GCF_040183065.1 of Periplaneta americana. Lineage (NCBI taxonomy): Eukaryota > Metazoa > Arthropoda > Insecta > Blattodea > Blattidae > Periplaneta > Periplaneta americana. Next base: position 215,131,159 of record NC_091117.1, on the reverse strand, counting down.
TTTTGTAAACAGAATTATCATAAAAATCGTCAATAATGTTAATAATTTGTCCACGTCTGTATATATATTGACAAACGTCAAGGCCGCCTCAAATACACGCAGTCATTTTTTTTTTTAATTTCATTATAGCCATCGTTGTCGTTCCTGCAATAACTCCTATGTGACATATCGATTTCCAGATTTTTGCTCTATTAAATAACTTAAATAATGATACAGAAAATAATAAAATCTACTATAAGTAATTATAATTCTTTCTTTCGAAAATGTAAGAATTCACCATCTCCTATGTACCACTGCCATTGAATGAATAAATCTGTTTTTCTTCCTATTGAAGAATTCCAAGCCAGAGCAGAATGCTCACGCAGTGGCGGACTCGCATTACAGCTACCTTCCCTGCATTAATGTAACAAGAGCCACGGTTGTTCTAATCATTCAGTCTGTCAGTACATAATAGTTTATAAGGATATTACATCAATCCATTGTACAGTACAGACTTTATAACACTCTTATCAATTTAATGAAATAAACTTCGCTCTATGCACACTCACAAATCATTAGGCTTATTTACATAACCCATACGCTCATACTGCAACCTGCTCACCACGGTTCTACGAGACAGGCGTATGGCTTCCACTTCCCCTACTTGCTGTGGACAGAGTTCATCTGCCAATATAATTAAACATCGCTTGATGAATTCACCTTCGTTGAATGTTTTCAATTCCTTTGCAATTTCGTGGCAAATTTTGTAGCCAATTCTCATAGCCGATTCACTAAGTACATTATTGTCATTCTGTTAATATGTAATATAATATAATATAATATAATATAATATAATATAATATAATATAATATAATATAATATAATATAATATAATATAAAATAATATAATATAATATAATATAAAATAATATAATATAATATGAAATAATATAATATAATATAATATAAAATAATATAATATAATATAAAATAATATAATATAATATAAAATAATATAATATAATATAATATAATATAATATAATATAATATAATATAATATAATATAAAATAATATAATATAATATAATATAAAATAAAATAATATAATATAATATAATATAATATAATATAATATAATATAAAATAATATAATATAATATAATATAAAATAATATAATATAATATAATATAATATAATATAATATAATATAATATACGATACGATACGATATGATATGATTGATATGATTGATATGATGTGATGTGATGTGATATGACCATAAATTAATACAACTTAAAGAAAAATGTTTCTCAGGTACATTATATTAGAGTATTTATTCGATATTTATATTGCATTACAAGTTATTATAGTACATTTACTAATATATAATTTTAAATTATACAAATATTATGATATATCATAGTATAGTATTTTTTTTTTACAGTATGCTCCATTGCAGTAATGCAATACTACACACATTTGTTGCTACACTGTTTTTACATTCTGTCGGAACTTAAAACAAAAACTAATAGTAAACTATTTACAATATTTACAAGGATGTAAAGTCAGCTGACTGAATACAGTTTATGAATTATTTAAAATTATTAATACTGATACTATTTTAACTGGAGTAGTGCTTTCACTATTTGCAATATAATGCACTGTCGTGAAGTCTATTGACTTAATAAAGGTGGTGAATTGCTTATAATTATTTTAACATAATATCTAACTACTACTACTACTGAATACTAATACTAATACTAATTTTAAGTAGAGTAGTTTTTACAATATTTACAGTGTTGTGAAATCTATTGATTGAACAAAGTTTCTGAATCCCTTATAGTGTTTTAACAATAGTTTCTCATGTGACACTGGCCATCTATCTTGATTTCTATATATTCCCTGCTTCAGAATATCCCTTTGTTTATTCAACTTGACACACATAGTATAGTATGTCATAATACTTGTATAATTTAAAATTATATATTACTAAATGTATCATAACTTATAATGCAATGTAAATATCAAATAGATACTCTAATATAATGTACCTGAGAAACATTTTCTTTAAGTTGTATTAATTTATGGCGTTCATTACCAACATATGTCATATTCAGTAGCATGTTGTAAAGAATAATGTCGTTGGATATTGAACTTCTTAATCAGTTGGAGTGTTTTATGCCAAATTAAACACTTTGCTAATCCACTGCTCTCTACCAAAAAGAACTCCTCCTCCCATGATACATTAAAAGCATTGGGAGTAGCGGGACGCTTTAGTGTATGAGCGGAAGCTCAGTCTTCAAAGTTCGCCATCATACTGCAGAGTCACCACTACACCGACACTGAATGACGTACAGTATTCATACGTCACAGCGCTCGCAAGACCCGCTCTTTAAAGCACACAGCGCTCATTTCTCAGAATCACGTAATGTGCCCAGCACTGACTTAAAAGTTGCGTATAAAGTGAATAGGAATGATATCGCAGTTCTATATTAACTCGATTTATGAGCTTGATTTAACTGCAGTGCAGTTGAAATGTGTGCTACGAACCTCTGAACCCGTTCTTAATTAACTAATTATGTAACTATATTGCGCTCTTGGTTATTGTAAATGTAAGCACTTGAACATGGCATCAGTTACATGTAGACAAGTGAGGGGGGGTAATAAGTTAATGGATAAAATGAAGTGAGAATCCGAGATACAGAATATTCTGGCGGGGAGTGAAATAGTCTAGAGTCTAGACCCTCCCTGCACATTACAACGTTCAAAAGCAGACATCAAGTGTTATGTACGTCATATGGGAACAATAGTCATGTTAATTGAAATGATGCAGCAATGAGTAGAAATGGTCTTTGCCTCGAGCAACCACATGGATGTGGGAAGATATTGAATTAAATTATTACACTTGTAGCAGAATACTGTCGCCTTGGAAACCTCCTCTACTTTTCTTTAAATTAGATTAAGAATAAAAATAAACAATTGATTAAATGGCGATCTTACTCGTGTTAATTATGTAAGCATGTGCGGCTTACAGCTGTTTCGGTGCTACTTGACACCATCATCAGAGCCTTCTGTGTCTCGGCGTCATCTCAACTTCGCTGCCTGTTGTGTGGGTGCGTTCGTGTGATGAAGAGTTGTGTCAAACAGTGTGTGTGTTCTGAAATTGATCTGTATGTTGAGAATTTGATTAACCATTTCAATGGTTACAACCCAAACATAATAGACATCATAAGGAAGACAAAACTAAAACTCAAAAAACACAAAAACACACAAAACACGACACAAACACAAGAACACAAGAAATACATCACACTAACATACGAAAACAAAAACACACATAAGATCGCATCCTCATTCAGAAAACAGAACTACAACATAGCATACAGAACAGAAAACACACTACAAAGACATCTCAACACACAAACAACACAAACAAATAAATACAACCACACATGAGTATACAAACTCACATGCAATAGTTGTGACAGTTTCTACATTGGACAGACAGGCAGATCATTCCAAACTCGATACAAAGAACACATTAAAGCAATAACCAGAGGACACAATACATCTACATATGCCGAACAAATAACTAATGCTAACCACACATACAATAACATACATACAGACATGGAAATCCTACACATACAACCCAAAAACCAAAAACACAACACACTAGAACGATATAAAATATACAGACACACTAAAACACACCCTGATCAAATTCTCAACACACAGATCAATTTCAGAACACACACACACACACTATTTGACACCACATTTCAACACTTTTCAACAATCGAACGCACTCACACAACAGGCAGCGAAGTTCGAGATGATGCCGAGATCTAGTAGGCTCTGAGGATGGTGTGAAAAAGCACCGAAACAGCTGTAAGCCACACATGCTTACACAATTAACACGAGTAAGATCGCCATTCAATCAATTATTAATAATAATGTATTTATTTAATAATTATTATTTATTTAACTAATCTAGCGGAGCTAAAGCCAGTAGGCCTTCTCTTCCGCCCAGCCAGACTCTAATTCTAATTGAATACAATTGAATACATATGTACTGATGAGAAAAATAAATTGTCTGTAAAAACAGTAAAATCAATGCTTGTTATAGCATCATTCTACAGTTAGGATTGCGTTGATTTTCATACATGAGTCTTCAAAATAAACAATTTTTAAGTGTAATTAATTCTTCAAAAAAATATTGCAAAGCCAAGGAGGATTAATTTATAAGAATATTGTCAGTGAGTGACTTAGTGTATTTTTGTAGCTATTTCTGTAATAACTTAGTAAAAGCAATTTGAAGTCAACTTACGTAAAGAAGCTTAAACTTAATGCACATATGCTCCCTAACAATTTTCTTTACTATTTGTTTACTTACTCTTAGTTAGTAAAGTGTTCGTATAGTAAACTTTACTACAGACACACTTTGAAAGATTGGCATATTTGATGGGTGCGCATACTAAATTTATTCATTGAAAACTGATGTGTCCCGTATTTTTTTCCAATAGGTCTGGGAACCCTACTTTGAGAAAGCAACAGAGGTCAAGGCTGTTCGAGAATAAGGTGCTTTGAAAAATATTTGTGGTTAAGACGGATGAAGTTACTGGAGAATGCAGAAAATTACATAATGCAGAACTGCACGCATTCTATTCTTCACCTAACATAATTAGAAACATTAAAAGCGGAAATTCTACTTGAAGCAAGTAAATCCCGAAAAGACAAAGTATATGATTATGTCTCGTGACGAGAATATTGTATGAAATGGAACGATAAAAATTGGAGATTTATCCTTCGAAGAGGTGGAAAAATTCAAATATCTTGGAGCAACAGTAACACATATAAATAATACTCCGGAGGAAATTAAACACAGAATAAATATGGGACATGCCTGTTATTATTCGGTTCAGAAGCTTTTATCATCCAGTCTGCTGTCAAAAAATCTAAAAGTCAGAATTTATAAAACAGTTATATTACCGGTTGTTCTGTATGGCTGTGAAACTTGGACTCTCACTTTGAGAGAGGAACACAGATTAAGGGTGTTTGAGAATAAGGTTCTTAGAAAATTTTTTGGGCTAAAAGGGATGAGGTTACAGGAGAATGGAGAAAGTTACACAACGCAGAGCTGCACGCATTATATTCTTCAACTGACATAATTAGGAACATTAAATCCAGACGTTTGAGATGGGCAGGACATGTAGCACATACGGGCGAATCCAGAAATGCATATAGAGTGTTAGTTGGGAGGCCGGAGGGAAAAAGACCTTTGGGGAGACCGAGACGTAGATGGGAAGATAATATTAAAATGGATTTGAGGGAGGTGGGATACGATGGTAGAGACTGGATTAATCTTGCTCAGTATAGGGACCAACGGCGAGCCTATGTGAGGGCGGCAATGAACCTCCGGATTCCTTAAAAGCCAGTAAGTAAGTAAGTAAGTAAGTAAGTAAGTAAGTAAGTAAATACAAGCGTTTCAGTTGGGCAGGACATGTAGAACGTATGGCGAAATCCAGAAATGTATATAGAGTGTTAGTTGGGAGGTGAGAGGGAAAAAGACCTTTGTGGAGACCGAGACGTAGAAGAGAGGAAAATATGGAAATGAATTTCAGCGAGGTAGGATATAATGGTAGGGACTGGATTAATGTTGCTCAGGATAGGGACCGATGGCGGGCTTATGTGAGGGCTGCAATGAACCTCCGGGTTCTTTAAAAGCCATGAGTAAGTAAGAATGTAGTAAATCGTTAAGATTATGAATTTTATTGTAATGTGTCAAGATTCGTAAATGTAGTGACGCAATTCACCGAAATTTGAAAACGACGTAATAGTGGCCTTGACATAAAATGTTACTTTCATTCACACCATTTATTCATGGAGAAAAAATCTGTGACACGCTTTCACTTATTCCATGGAAGCCGCACTTATAGTTGTTCCATCTAAAATTTATCGCCCTGGGATGGAATTCAATTCACGCATATTGGATGTAGGGAAAAGCTTGTTAGTAACTAGACAACGAAATAATAATCGTTGCATGAAGTTTCAACATGTACATTACCAACTCAACTGTAAGCAATTGTGTTCTATATTCACAAATAGGCTTTTTTCTGCTCATCTTTTGATATGGAATGAACAGATTTTCACATTCAGCATTTTAACCCTTAAATTCGCGAAGTATCCTATAGGATACAACAGGTTAATAAGCCATAATTTTAATAGAACAAAAAAAATGGTAGGAAAATTAAAATTTCACAATACAGTACTATAATAATAATAATAATAATAATAATAATAATAATAATAATAATAATAATAATAATAATAATAATGATAATAATAATAGTTTTATTTAACCTGGCAGAGTTAAGGCCGTAAGGCCTTCTCTTACACTCAACCAGGATTAAAACTTGCTTACACAGTTCAACATAAAACTGGATCGGAATTAAGTAATTACATACTGATACAATTTAGGTAGGCCTACATAATGAGATCAAAAAAGGTACTTACATAAAATTTACCTCATAAAATAAAAATAAACATAGTGAAATACATGTTAATGTGATTAGAATCAAACACGAATCACATAAAAACAGAAACCGATAATTCAATAAAAAAAATGTACACAGTAAAAATAAAAATAAACACATTGGTTTACATATTAGTATTAGATTACAATTAAGTAGGATTTACATAATTAAACCAGAAACCGACAATTGAATAAAATGTACCCAAAAATAGATTAATAATAAAAACGCAACACAGTGGGATACATATTGGCGTTAAGTGATAAATAAACACGATTTAGATAATAAAAATAAGAAACAAAAAAAAAAAAATAAAAATAAATACAGTGGAACACATTCCATTAAATATTTGCAACGCGTTAGGTCTGGCAACTGATCATAAGATATTTTTATAATTTACATTTAAAGGAAATGAAACTTCGGCAGCCCTTGACTTCAGGCGGCAGAGAATTCCAGTGACGAGAAGTAGCAACAGTGAAAGATGAAGAATAAAGAGATGATGTGTGCAGTGGTATTTCTAGCGTGTTATCATATTGTGTATTTAAGTTATGATACCGAAAAAGACTGTGGAATCGGACAGATAAGTAAGAGGAAATAGAGGTGTGCAAAATTCGGTATAAGAGAGAAAGGGAATGTAACTTTCTCCTCTCATTTAACCTGAGCCACAATAATTTATCGAAAGAAGGCGAAATGTGATCGTAGTAGCGTAATATTGCACAACATATAAAATATGGACATTGCGACAGTTGTTTTCTTTACAGTCCGACACGGTTTAATAAACTTGTGTGAGAAATGAAGTTCTGCCAATTTAAGGGTTAATATACTTATAAATTCGGGATCGGAATTTTAAACTCACCTCTAGCTTTAAATTTTATTCGTATCATATCCTTAAATCTTTACATTTCATTTAGTCGCTTCTTCATTCTTATTAAATTTTCTGTGCTTCTACTTTCATTTCCTGAGCATCTTGCACTCCACACGGAAATAAGTTCATCCACTACGTAGATTCCTTTAGTCCTGTCTCAATATAAGGCCCCACTCTTTTGACAGACATAACTGGGACGATTAATAACACATTACAAGACGAAGCTGAGAATGAATCTGCTTCGGACTTCATTTTGTTAGAATAAATCGTATCTGTTTTACTAGAAATGCGACATTCTTTTGAAGAAGTTATTAAAGTATTAGTCTGCAATCTTAAAGCAGATATTATTATAAAGGTAACCTGCTCTCCACCTGAAGATGACTTTTTAAATAAGTCGAAAATATTTGTGGGAATATAACTTTGTAATGTAATAAGACAGAAAATTAATTCTGTGTTAATACAGATTGAAAGTTGTGTACAGAAACTAGACAAATATAATTTATTACAAAATTACCTCCGTTTATGGTATAGGATTTCCCTTTAATTATGGGTCATACTCAGCGAATAGGGATTAAAAAGAATGGACACTTCGCGTCGGTACCTTTCATGTAGCGGACTGATTTCAATGACCTTCAAGCCAGCTAAAGCGTGAGAATCTGCTTTCTCCCTAGAGTTGGCGCTGACATCACACCAGCTAGCAGTCGACACAGCGGAAATATAACACATAATTAATACATCTACGTACATTATGTACTCAAATAAAATAAATTGGATCCATAAAATAATAAATCCGTCATTAACTGTAATGTCTAGACTCTAGAGTTCCTTTATAATGAGAGTTGAAACGTTGATCCCAACAACAATTAAAATATGTAATGATTTGTTAGCGCTGAAAATGGAAAAACAAAACTCTTATGAGAAGTAAACCCATATACCTATATTATATTATATACAAATATTAAACGAATTCGATACTTAATTTTATAATGTATTATATTATTTTATAATACAATTTATTATATCTGAAATATAAAATATTATTATTACAACTAGTTTGTCACTGAGAAATAAGGAAAAGAAGTTATCTTGAATTTATTTTAAGCAAAGCGTTAATGGATTATGCAATAATAATAATAATAATAATAATAATAATAATAATAATAATAATAATAATAATAATTTATTTAACCTGGCAGAGTTAAGGCCATACGGCCTTCTCTAACACTCAACCATGAGTAAAGACTGCGTTACAAAAACACTACAAATTTACAAATTACACTACAATTTTACACACAAAACTGAATAAGATAATAATAATAATGAAATATAAACAACAAAAAAGAAGAAATCAGACATAATATATAACATACAGAAAGAAAGAAAAAAGCATAATAATATGTGAACAGCAGTTCAAAATAAATGAGGCATACAAAAAAAGACAATTAATAATAATAATAATAATAATAATAATAATAATAATAATAAATAAGAATAGTAAAAATGATAATAATAATAATAATACTAATAATAATACTAATAAGGTAGGCCATGTTTGGATCCTGTGTCTCAACTGTATTCTCAGTTATTATCTTAGTGTATGCTCGATTACACTAACCTCTAGCGCTTGAAAGTGGAATTAAACGCTGGCGCACAAAGAAACAAAACACCGGAAAATTCACTCAGTGTCCTTTCTTTATAATCCCTATTCGCTGTCTTACCCTTCTTCTTGTACCCTTCGGAAAACATTTCAGAATTTGTTTTGATCTTCTGGAATTCTCTTCAAATATTCATACCCTCGTAATTGTTTATTTTCTAACTGTTTTGGTTACAGAGCAAATTATTTCCATTTTCTCCCAAATTTGTTCTGCCCTTATTCGGCCTTCCCTTGTGAACTCTAAACTTCTTCTCATACAGTCTAAAGGCTGGTTCACAATAAACCGGGAACGGAAACGACAACGTGAACGAGAACGGAAATAATGTTAAAATAAATGTATTTAAATGTGAGTATATTCACAATTAACTATTGTGAATACTCATATTTAAATATATTTATTTTAAAATTATTTCCGTTCTCGTTCTCGTTATCGTTTCCATTCCCGGTTTATTGTGAGCCAGCCTTAATTCTACAGTTCTTATTCTATCCTTTATTGTTTTTGTTACTGGCTTCATACAGCATTATATTATATTCTACTAAACTATGAAACATTTTTCTACTACAATTGAGATGTTCCTATTCCATATCAATCAAGGTAAAATTTCTCTTGCCTGTCTTCCTAAAGCAATTTTGCTCTCCATATCCTTCTGGCACATGCCCGTTGACCTCACATGTGAGTCAAGTCATTTAAAACTGTCACATCTCCGAAGACCGAATCGCCTTAACTCTGCCAGTTAAAATAAACCATTATTATTATTATTATTATTATTATTATTATTATTATTATTATTATTATTATTATTACTTCATTATTATTATGAGGCTGGAAATTTCTTTGCCTATACACATATACTCCGTCTTCTGTTATTAATGTTTGGACACGTAATTAATTACTTACTTACTTACTTACTTACTTACTTACTTACTGGCTTTTAAGGAGCTCGGAGGTTCATTGCCGCCCTCACATAAGCCCGCCATTATCCCTATCCTGAGCAAGATTAATCCAGTCTCTATCATCGTATTCCACCTCCCTCAAATCCATTTTAATATTATCTTCCCATCTACGTCTCGGCCTCCCTAAAGGTATTTTTCCCTCCGCCCTTCCAACTAACACTCTATATGCATTTCTGGATTCACCCATACGTGCTACATGCCCTGCCCATTTCAAACGTCTGAATTTAATGTTCCTAATTATGTCAGGTAAAGAATGCAATACGTGCAGTTCTGTGTTGTGTAACTTTCTCCATACTCCTGTAACTTCATCCCTCTTAGCCCCAAATATTTTCCTAAGCACCTTATTCTCAAACACCCTTAACCTGTGTTCCTCTCTCAAAGTGAGAGTCCAAGTTTCACAACCATAAAGAACAACCGGTAATATAATGTGGTCGTGCCAGAGAATCAGTCCAATTCCGAGGCTTATTTTGAGGTTTCGTAACAAGCTGTTTTCTTTAATGTTGATGGGTTGTTAGCCCTTCGACCAACCCCCAAGCTGGAGGATCACCCCTCATCGGCTGTCCATGACTGCTTATTCAATATATTCGCAGCTACCCTCTATATCTGGAGGCCGTCTCCTCTATCCGCAACCTGAGGACGCGCCATGCCGTGGTGATAGGGACCCACAATACTTATGCTTATAGTAGGCGTTATTAGAGAATAGTTTTTATTTATAATCCTAGGTTTATTGCATTTATTTACTTATAGTCAGAATTAAATTTACATTTATTTTATTTTTTATTGCTGTAATTATTGTAAACTTCATTAATATAACTATTGCATATAAATCACTAGTTCGTCCAGTAATGGAATATGGTGCTGCATGTTGGGATCCTTACAGATTAGAACATATTAAGACACTGGAAAAGATTCAAAAACGGACTCTCAAGTGTTGTCGTAATAATTCACCATTAAAATGGGACACACTCACGGACCGGAGAACGCGAATTCGATTATGCGCAATGTTCAAAACATACAGAGGTCAGCCTGCCTGGAGAGAAATAAAAAATAGGTTGCAGCCGCCAAATTACTCTTCAAGGAACGACCACTCATATAAATTGAGGGAGACAAGACAGAGGACGGACACTGGAAAGTTTTCTTTTCTCAATCGTACTATCAGGGAATGGAATGCTTTACCTGCAGACTTAATAAAGGCTTTACCAACAACCAAAAACGTATTTAAAAATAGGCTTAAGGACTTTACTAATAGACGGTAGCATATTATACACACTACTTAAAGGATGTAATTGATATCTTGTTATCTGAAGTGTTCTATCAGTGAGGAAGTGTGTTGTGTCAGTGAAGTGTGTGAAGTGTGTAGTGTCAATGAAGTCTATTGTGTAAGTGAAGTGCGTTGGTGTCAGTGAAGTGGCTGTGCAATGTATTTGAACAGTGAAATGATTAGAAGAATTAGTGAAACGAGGTAGAATCAGTGCAGTGAGTGAGTTGACAGCGAAATAATTGTAGTGCCGAAAGGTACTTGTGCAGGTATGAACCTGTCACACTCGTGGGTCTTAGTTCGAACTTAGGGTTCAGATACAAATTAGATTTACTTTAATAGTAATATACGTTACAAGAGCGGTATGTTGACGTTTTCATGGTCGAGGAAAAGATTGAAAAAGCGAAACGTAGTTGAGCTTTTTTAATTTCCGAGAACATGAAAACAAACATACCGCTCGTGTATCGTACATTATTTTGTGCGAAGATCGTTTATTACATACCTGAAAGACGAATTTCTAATTAGTTGCAATGAAATCTCCATGTTGGTTCCTGTTTAATGACGCCAACTTCGGAACACCAAAATATCTTTCTTCAATATTGTTGTTGTAAAATGTTTTCTGTGTTTACTATACTCCAGCAGGCCTGATGCACGTCTGTCTTTTTTTCCCCCAGTCTATAAATGCAAACTTAAAACAAACAATAGGTTATGTAATGATTTATTTTTCATTTTAATATTTTAACAATATTATTTGTATAACATATTGCAGTAATAACATCGGAATCTGGAATCTCGTTTATTTTTCACGGCTTCCTTAATGTTACTTGTATCAGGAATGCAATAAGTTTCGCGGAGTAGTAGACTTTACTTAATTTTTGCAAATATTTAAAAACAATAATTAACATTGCAATGTAGGTGAAATTGCAGTGGTAAGTTTCCAATTTATAATTATTACTATGTTAAACGTCTCTAAAAATAATATGTTAAAAGCCTAAAGCAGTAAAATGAATGTCGCGCTTAAGCGGTAAGAAGAGGGAAATTGTTATGTGTGTTACGTTGGGAATACTGAATGTGGTATTTCACACTTACAGCGTATTGGTTCTGTGCGGAAAACAAGCAAATACGCACGATCTCGCACAAATGTTATTTTAAGTGACCATGCTTCATTTAATTTAGGATGCTCCTTGTTATTATTATGATTATAATGATGATTATTATTATTAATATTATTAATTACTGTTTTTTATTAGGTGTGTTTATTATTAATTGTCATTATTGAGTGTAATTAGTTACCACTGCCACCGGGTATATACCCATTTGTATTGTGAATACATACATACATACATACACACATACATACATACATACATACATACATACATACATACATACATACATACATACATACATACATACATTGTAATATTATTGTGCATTATATATCACTGCCACCGGGTGTATACCCAATTGTAGTGTTAAAAAAACACCCTCTCTCTCTATCTCTCTCTCTCTCTCTGAACGCCTGTAATGATGGTTCGGGTGCGACAGTCAACACAGAATCATATCCAGTCCTGAGTTTATCTGGAAGATTGCATTTTGTACATTTACTCTGAGGAATTCTACTTAATGAACAGACTCTATCTCTTGAATTATTCGGTTGCGGACATATGTGTATAAGGATTTTTTTTCTGTTTGCGTGTAGAACCACCTCTCAATGTTGTTTGAGCATTTCAGACACATCCGGTATATTATTTCTTATCTTTTCACAAATGAAGAGATGAAAAGAATATAACAAAGACGTTGGATGTCTCTTTCCCAATAGGCGGCCTGCTTCAATAGAATCGTGCCCCACTGTGGAGGAACCCCAGGGTGAAGTACCATTAAGAAATACAGTGTCCGCGAATACAGCGTCTGTGAGAGAGACGGGAAAACCAACACCCTGGCCAGGCTATGACACAAGGAAGGAAATCGGGTCATTTATATCGGCGATGAAACACTGGGATCTCAGTCATCCTTAGAGAAAAGAAAAGATGTGGCTGAAGTGGTCGTACATTTTCTTTCCCAGGCAATAAATTGGTCGGTGCAGCACCGCATTTGGGAGCTAGAATAATGGTCAGCTGAGACCAAGATTTGTAGCCGCTCTACCGCCAAGCCCCTGTACAGCCGGCTACCTGCTGTTACAACCCTCCAGCTGCCCCAGCATCAAACGCTTTCTTTTGCAGATGAAAGTTACATGCTGTTCGTAAAGGAAAATTTATTTTCGTTTTGCGAATCTGTGAAAACAAGAAGTAGCGCCATGGAAACATGATATCCAATCTAATTATGTGCAATTGTTCGCAGTAATTCCAGACCAGCAGCAAAAGACGATATATTTTTCACCATTATCATCCTATTCAATTCTGTAGAACAAATAGATCAAGAGTTGTTTTTATATAGCTTATTACATTTTGTTCATAAAAAGACTCTCTCTCTCTCTAGTTCTGTGATAATGGAAATTTCAAGTTATCTTAACCGATGGCTGTTGATTGGTTTAGTTGGCAGCAGCAGCGAGTGTCGTACGTCTTCAATCAGATAGGGTTCTCTTGTGAGTCTGGACGGTGTGTATTTCGACACACCGAGCACCTTCTTTAAGTAGGTTGCCTTGCTGTTCTCCCAGATTTTGAGGTCTCTCTTTTTCAGGCGCTCCCATATTATATGTATTCCATACATCACTATGGGGACTATTTTTGCCTTAAATATTTTCATCACCATGTCAAGGATGAGTGACTGTATGTGGTTTACGTCATTCATTGCTCTAATTGCCGAGATCGCTTTTTGTTTCACATGCAAGTTGAACGTTGTTCCAGAAGTTTGGAAAGTCACCCCAAGGTACTTGTACGAATTAATGACTTGTAACTTCCCGTCTCCAACCTGCATTGTCTTTCTCTGATACTCGGCCACCTTTTCTGAATATCATCTGCGCGCTTTTTTCTTGGTTGATGAGTCCATTTGTCTTGGCCCACTTTTGCACATTATGTGGGCATTCCTGTACGTCTTCTAGTTTGCCGGAGGCTAATACCATATCATCTGCATATATATATATATATATATATATATATATAAATTCTGGTGGAGTTGTGGCTTATGGTGTTTCTTATTACATCTGCGTTGCAAGGTTGAAGAGCAGGGGGCTAAGAGGGACTCCTTGGAGGAAGCCGTTCGTCTGTGTGATAAGGGCTGATATTTCTATATTGTTATATATTGTGATTCTGTTGTATTCTAGTATGTTTGTGATTATGCTCGTGAGGTAGATGTTTGGCCCCATCATTTCTGCCATTTTGTCTTTTACAATCTTCCGATCTATTAGATCGAAGGCCTTGCTATAGTCGATGAAGTATCAGTCTTATAAAACATAAATTAAGTGAACAAATGGTTGTATGCAGTGATCCTCAGTGGTAAGAAAGTACTAACAGCTCTCTAACTAGAGATTTTTTCTTTCCAACATTAATCTCTAGATTAAACTGTAAACACCTGGTACCTAACATCGTGCCTAAGCAAATAATTTATATTTTCTGGACAATTTGAGAAACCCCTGTGTTTTACGTTCCAAAGAAATCCTGCTTAAGAGAATTTCAGAAATTTACATCACATACTGAGAATTTACTGTACTTAGCTACCACACTCATTTCTGCCACAGCCAAATAACAGAAGTTGTAGTTGCTGTAGTGTGTAGGGTACATGAATGTTTCTTTTTATTATATACCGTAATAATTTCACAGTTTTGTATCATTCTTAATATAACACACCGCGAACCAAATAGGGTCCAATAAATTGAGATGATGATGCTACTACTACTACTACTACTACTACTACTACTACTACTACTACTACTACTACTACTACTACTACTACTACTAATAATAATAATAATAATAATAATAATAATAATAATAATAATAATAATAATAATAATAATAATATATTATTTGTTTTAAATCATATATATATGTATTTTATATAATATATCTGTGTTTTATGTATTGAGTATGTATTTTTTTTTCTCTCTCCGTGTTATTTATACTCGTTTTAACATCTCTGGTCATATTGCGAGTTAATCGTTTGGGTGAAATCCGAAGGCCTGTGTACTATTGTTGAGAACTAGATGGCGAATATAGCCTATATGTATCACTGGTTTGTTATGAATATGATTTTGGTGATGAATGAGCCCGGTGATATTCAGGGATGTTGTGACCCGAATTTCTTGGCATTTGACTTACGGTTGAGGGAAAACCCTGGAAAACCTGAACCAGGAAATTCAACCCGACCGGGAACCGAATCCGCGTAAGAGACCAGCATGCTGACCCCTACACCACAGAGGTGGTCTGTATGTATTTGTATGTAACATATTTCTATTTATGTCATATTTAAGCATTTTATGTAATATGTCTCTGTGTGTTTTTATGTCCTAAGTATGTATTTTATGCAATATATCTGTGTTTCATGTCTTGTATATCTATATCTATGTATTGTCTATTTTATCTCACGTTACGGCTTTGTATTTGTGCTTTTTATGTCATATATCTATTCAATGTAATATGTGTTTTGTCTTGTATATATAATTTATATGATATGTCTGGTACAAATCTGGTACATTATAGAAAAAAATCTGTACAATCTGGTACAATTTTCAGATAAATCTGGTACATTTTATTTTCGGCCAGTTGCAACACTGACAAGAACATACATTTTTTTTTTTTTTCAAAATAAACTTGAAGAGTTAAAACAGTGTCAGAATACGTTGGTGAAAATTGCGAAAACGGACAATGAAATTTATGAGACGAGGAAGCAATACCATTATTCACGTTAGTAATTTGAAGACAATTTTTTTATAATTATGCATGTAATTACAGAAAAAAAATACACTCAGTTTATAAATACTACTGCATGTTTATGAACTCATGCCTATGCATGGTAATTAATGTAGTTGTGTGTATATATATATATATATATATATATATATATATATATTGTCAATGTTAAATACGTATAGAATTTAAATATGGAAGCATATTCAATTTACCATATCTACATAAGTTATATGAATCTAGCGATCCGTGAATCTTTTTTTCGAGTCGAAAGGAACACTCAAGTAACATACATTTGCAAAAAAAATATTTTCTCAACTTCACTCCTTGTTCCATATGAAAGAATTTCTACCACTTAGTCTAAAAAAAAAAAAAAAAAATCTTATTCAGACGCTTGTAATGCTCCATTTTAATTATTGCGATCCGTTGCTAACTAATGTAAGTTCACTCTTAGCTGAGAGACTACAACGTGTTCATAATGTGTGCATACGATTCATCTGCAATACTCGTAAATTTGACCTTATAACACCTTCCCTCCAGTTACTTTCATGGGTGCGTCTGAAGGAACGAAGAACAATACATTCACTATCTCTTTTGTTTAGAATCATGCATACTTCTACTCCGAATTATCTGTAATCGCGCTTTCAATTTCTTACAACCCTTCGAAACCGACATCAAGCACTTCTTTCTATCCCTCATCATAGAACGTCTTTATACTCATCTTCCTATACTTTAGAAATACCTCGCCTCTGGAATTCGTTACCTAATGACGTCAGGGACTGCCGGACTTTATCACAATTCAAAATTAAATTGGAAAATTTTGTCTTAGTTAATGTTTTTAGGTATTGCTAGAAGTATTGATTTGTTTTTTTTTTCTTTTTCTTCTTTAATCTAGGTTAAAATTGCAAGTTTCTTGTTTATGCTAGTTAATTAGTTAGGATACAATTAATTATGATACTTAATCACTCATTTAAAGTTTGTGTGACTGCAACCTGTGTATATTTTTGTGTGGTTTTACTTTGTTTATAGTGATTTTTTTTTCTCTCTCTCTCTCTCTTTATTTTTTGTGTAGCTTTATTTTGTATATAGTGTATTTTTTCTGTTTATTTCTATTATTGTATTTGTATTCGTGGTGTTGTGGAAGAGAAGGCCTGATGGCCTTAACTACACCAGAATAAATAAATAAATAAATAAATAAATAAATAAATAAATAAATAAATAAATAAATAAAGGGAGCCACGACTAAAAAAGTTTGGAAAACATTGGTCTATAAGATGCTGCTCCCTTGGCAAGCTTTGCCGGTGGTTCCAGCGTATAAGCATAAGTGTTCTGAGTAGTTTCTAATGGTAGTTTTAATATGAGATTGGATTTATGTTAAACTTGTCTTTTACCAAACTAAGCACAGCTTGCGAGTCACTAAACACTGTGACGCTACAGTTGTTTTCACGACAGTGTTGCACAGCTTCTTGAATAGCCAATAATTGTGCCTGAAAGACTGAGCATGAAGGAGCAAGTTTAGACTGTACGTTCACTTCGTTATCACTGTAGTAAACAACGTCTAATCCAGAGATCAATGCATCATCTGGCTGAATTGTGCAGCAATTAAAATGTGAATATATAATTAACTATTGAATTGAAAGATAATTATTATCCATTTTGAATCTTGCGTACACTGCTTTTAAAATTTGAATATAAGTAATTGATTAACTAGCGGACTTACTCGTGTTAATTATGTAAGTCTGTGAGGCTTACAGCTGTTTCGGTGCTTCATCACACCATCCTCAGAGCCTACTAGATCTCGGCATCATCTCGAACTTCTCTGCCTGCTATGTGGGTGCGTTTGATTGTTGAAAGGTGTTGAATAGTGGAGTCAAATAGTGTGTGTGTACTGAAATTGATCTGTGTGTTGAGAATTTGATCGGGGTGTGTTTTAGTGTGTTTGTATATTTCGTATTGTTCTAGTATGTTGAGTTTTTGGTTCTTGGGTTGTATGTGTAGGATTTCCATGTCTGCATTTATGTTATTGTATGTATGGTTAGTATTGGTTATGTGATAGGCGTATGTAGATGTATTGTGTCCTCTGGTTATTGCTTTAATATGTTCTTTGTAGCGTGTTTGAAATGATCTGCCCTACATACTCACATGTAATAGTTGCGACAAGTTCTACATTGGACAGACAGGCATATAATTCCAAACACGCTACAAAGAACACATTAAAGCAATAACCAGAGGACACAATACATCTACATACGCCGATCACATAACCAATGCTAACCATACATACAATAACATAAATGCGGACATGGAAATCCTACACATACAACCCAAGAACCAAAAACACAACACATTAGAACAATACGAAATATACAACACACTAAAACACACCCCGATCAAATTCTTAACACAGAGATCAATTTCAGTACACACACACTATTTGACTCCACTATTCAACACCTTTCAACAATCAAACGCACCCACATAACAGGCAGAGAAGTTCGAGATGATGCCGAGATCTAGTAGGCTCTGAGGATGGTGTGATGAAGCACCGAAACAGCTGTAATCCGCATAGACGTACATAATTAACACGAGTAAGTAAGCTAGTTAATCAATTACTCATAATTATTAATTAATATTCCAAAATAACTGAGGAAATTATTGATAATATAATCACACCATTGAATAAATGTCACATTTCCTGTATTTAGGTTACATGTTGTATGACAACAGAGAACAAATTTAATTGAATTGTATATTTTTAAAAGGCACGAGTCAACAATCTGGTAACTTTCAGTTTTTTGTTGTTTCAGAATAAATTTATTTTATTCACCAGAACTTCCTCAAATCAGAAGCTGTGATTAGACAAAGCATACAAAAGAAAAAAAGGCACAAACAAGCAGTCAATGAAAGATAAGGCCGGGTGCACACAGAATCAGACGCCTCGCAACAGCTTAAAACGGTTTGCTGGCGACAACTGATTTGCTGGCCGTGTGGGTTTAGAAAACTGGCCTAGACTAGAAAATTTCTATTTGGTTATTACAACGTATAGATAATTATACATATGGACACTTCGTGTCGGTACCTTTGATGTAGGAGGACTGAATTCAATGACCTTTAAACCAGTTTGAGCGTGAGATTCTGCTTTCTCCCTGGAGTTGGCGCTGACATCACACCAGCTAGCAGTCGACACAGCGGAAATATAACACATGCAATTAATATATCTAGGTACATTATGTACTCAAATAAAATAAATTGGACCGATGAAATAATAAATCCGTCATTAACTGTAATGTCTAGACTCTAGAGTTCCTTTATAATGAGAGTTAAGACGTTGACCCCAACAACAATTAAAATATGTAATGATTTGATAACGCTGAAAATGGAAAAACAAAACTCTTATGAGAAGTAAAACCATGTACCTATATTATATTGTATACAAATATTAAACGAATTTGATACATAATTTTATAATGTATTATATTACTTTATAATATAATTTATTATTCCTAAAATATAAACAATTATTATTACAACTAGTTTGTCACTGAGAAATAGGAAAAGCTGTTAACTTGAATTTATTTGAAGCAAAGCGTTACTGGATTACGCAATAAGGTAGATGATGTTTGGATCATGTGTCTCAACTCTATACTACACTCAACTCTTACTCTTTTTGCAAGCAGTTTGGTCTAGGACAAACTCTTGTCACTAAAGTATCTCTGTCTGCAGTGAAGGGATCTATAAAAATCCTAAGAAACCATCTCTACAGTTATATAGATTGATCTCTTTGCTATGGCGATCTGCTCACTTAAGTTGGGTCTTGCAAACAGACGACTGTGATCACCCAATAGCTAATAGAGACTAGGAATTTTTATGTTTCTTCTGGAATTAATTATGTTTTGTTTAGTCTTTTCCAATTATTTCTAATTGTGTCATTTCTTATTCTTTTTCTTCTCTATTGTTTTATTTTTTTTCCATTATAACAACAAATTTTTGGTAAGCTTTGTCTTCTAGGCAGCCTTAAGTTGGAGGAAGGTGAATAAAATTTATTCGAAATAAAATCTTAGCGTGTGCTCGATTACAATAAACTCTAGCGCTTGAAAGTGGAACTAAACGCCGGCGCACAGAGAAACAAAACACAGGAAAATTCGCTCAGTCTCCATTCTTTATAATCCATATTCGCTGGTTATTATTTCCTAAGGACGCCTATATCGAATGGTCTGTACCCTTAAATTGGCAAAACTTCATTTCTCACACTAGTTTATTAAACCGTGTCGGACTGTAAAGAAAACAACTATTGAAATGTCCGTATTTTATATGTTGTACAATATTATAGTATTGTGAAACTTAATATTATCCTACCATTTTTTTTATTGTGCTACTAGCCGTACCCGTGCGCTCCGCTGCACCCGTTAGAAATAAATATAAAGTAATTACATAATTAAAATAGGACATTTGATCCAGGGAACATTCGTGTTTGATAGAAGGATAAATCGTTTAATATGTTACTTAATTTAAATTGTATTTAAAATATTAAAATGCGATCATTTTGATCCAGAGACCACTCATTTGGTGCAATGACAATTCCTTTAACATGTTTCTTAATTGTTATTATCAATTATTTTTGGAAAAGCGAAAATTAACAGAAACATTTTGGCTACAGATTTATTATTATGTTTATATTACATTATATTATGGAAAAGTGTGTTGATAACGGATGTACTCGAATTAGAAAGTTTTTAATTTGCTGTGGGAGCTCTTGAATCTCAGGAGGAACAACTTTTACAACAGCGCAACATAATCTGCTTGGCTCATTACCCAATTTTTTTGCATTGCATTTATTGCATATGTATTTTATGTATTTTAACACGATTCAATTGAGCATAATTAAAATTTGAATTATAAAATAATGGATTGCTAAGCTAACGTACTATTACTGCATACTAAATCAATACACTCTCGTTATTCGTTAATTTTCTGAGATAAAAATGAATATGTTCATAAACATTATTATAAGAAATACAGGAAATTAATATACAGAATAACCTATCAAGTTTTCTGTGCATAAGAAGCTATTTTAATCTTACCTGTCCTCAATTCACTCACAAGTTATTGTAATAACATTATAGCATTATGTCCATCCAGAGAAACTACACTTTCCAATGATGAAATAATTAATTATACAAATCGGTTAATTTAGCTTCCGATATTGCTTCATACGAACACAGAAACATTTTCTGTAGGCTATGATTCATAGCTTTCGATTGTTGTTGACCAAGGCCCCTTATAGACGAAGTCATTTGTTTATTTCATTACACGGCCTTAGATGGCAGTTATTTTAATTTCATAACTCATTTATCTCATTAAATATCAGTCCTATCAAACTTTTTCAAAGAATAAAACTTATCAGAAATCATTTTTAAAGAAACGTTTGTTATGTAACATATTTCACAAAAATCAATAATAAGTGAGATATTTCGATTTATTTAATTCAGGCCCCCTTATAACCCCCCTTTAAATAATGTATTTTGAATGTCATATAGCCTTATATCTAAGTTACAACGAACTTAATTTATATTCCAATTTTCATCGAAATCCGTTCAGCCATTATCGCGTGAAAAGGTAACAAACATACAAACAGACAGACAGACATACAAACAAAAATTTGAAAAAAGCGATTTTCGATTTCAGGGTGGTTAATTATATATGTTAGGACTAATAATTTTTGGAAAATCGAAAATTACCAGAAAAAGTTCGGCTACAGATTTATTATTAGTATAGATTAAAATTATAGCATACTAGCTTAAATTACCCGGCGTTGCCCGGGTTTTAAATTTTGGTCTATTTGTAAATAAACTGTTTGTTAGACTTATCGGAGACCTCGGCAAGGGAACTATATAAAACCAAAACGAACCATATTTACTTATGTTTTCTCCTCCCTAGTGACGAATATTAAAGAAAGTGCCACTAATATCCAAAGAAACTTACTAATCGAAATAATTCCATCTCACCTATGAATAGAGTTTTAACAACATTAAGACCTTATGCTACAGGGATATTTAAGATATTTAACATTGTGATTGATGATAATATTTATCGTACCACGGCATTATGCATTATTAAGCCTTTCTGCCCACAATATATTTAATTTCCTTCAAGGCCAAACTACAATCTGTAACGGATGGATTCTATCAAATACATGGATTTCAGGGTGTTTTGCAGTAACGGAGGCTATACTCTCATAAGAATTCACTCTCCTGGAGAAGGCAATGTAGAACACTATCACAACAGAAAATCATATTTTTCTATAAACGGCCAAGTCATTAGTGACCATAACTTATTAATAAAGACGGGTTAACAGTAACAGTAAAATAGGCTCTATATTATTATTGCAATATTATAATATTGTAATATTATCACAAATATTACTATAACTTATAATAATTGCTTAAATCGAATGGCTATAATAGCAATACGTGGGATAAAAACATCATCTTCTTTCGTTTTTCCAGTTAATATTGCCACTCATATTACGTTTTGCATGAGTTTTTGACACAAATTCTTGTTAGTGCATAATTTTGGTGAGTCAATATTTCGCAATAGTAGGTCTACTAAGGCTATTCAATATTAAGTAAATTATGTGGTAGCAATCTTTGTAGTTTGAAAGAATTCTAGAATTCAATTGGATAAAACAGTCTGCTCACTATCTACAAAACTGCATCGAGGAATTCATAATACGGTCCTGGACTGCGTAAAGATACTTATTGCATGAATTATCTAGTTTTAGCCTTCATGATGTGTAACAACAATGTAGGCTAATTTAATTTCGTGTTAAAATTTCCAAGGCCTTGTGAAAGTCTATGTTGAATACATCAGACAATAGTAAAGAACAATTGACTGTAGAAGATTTTGCATTTTAATATAATACATGAATATTTGATCTATTTATTTTTATTTTTTATATATTTAATTAATTTAACTTCCATTTGCACAATTTTAATGTAGCCTATGTTCTTCTCCTAGTTATGAAGGTTAAATGTGCAAACTTTGGCACATATCGGTCAAAGCGTGTAGATTTGTATACAGAACATACACACATACATACATACATACATACATACATACATACATACATACATACATACATACATACATACATACATACCCACATTCAATTTTATATATTAAGATATAGCCTATTAACCTGTTGTATCCTATAGGATACATTGTCAATTTAAGGGTTAAAATTAAAATAGGTCCTACTACTGATATACTGCACAAACGACATTTTGTATGTTTATGACTACTTCATGGCTCACAATAAAGAAAAATAATATATTAAATCAATAATGAGTGATAGTATAGAGCAGAAAACTAGATCTATTACAAATTATTATTATTATTATTATTATTATTATTATTATTATTATTATTATTATTATTATTATTCACGTGATGCTTTCATCTCATTTGCAATTTCTCACATATTTTTAGAAACCACGTTTTGTCGTGATATTGTTTCAAATATTGTACAGAATGTATCTTTCCTGTACTAAAACAACTAATTTATACGCTATGCTGGGTTTGCAGTGAAAGACCTGCCCTTGGGCAGAACACTATGAATGAATGATGCTGTAACAAAGTGCTTGCTTCTGCTGGTTCAGATTTTTACGAACGCGGCATACAGGCTCTTGTTTATCGCTGGCAATAATGCATAACGAAAGGTGCCGACTATGTGAAAAAATAACTGTATACAGAGTGTCTCATTTATCTTGTGCACCTATTATAACTTCTTTGTTTGGATAAGTAGTGGAATTTCTGTTTTTGATCGTTATGTTAGAATGAGGAGCTAACATGAGTGTAGAGATTTGGTGCATGTAACTACATTATGGTACAAGATACAAGTGACGTCATTAATTTTTCAAATAGCACTACATACTTTAATAATGTTACATTGATTACACACATTAAGACGAGTTCAAAAATGTATCACAATGTCACCTTCCTAATCAATAACAACAAAACGAAACAAAAACGTACTTCCAATGTGATAATGTTATGCTTTGAGAGTCATAGAAGATGTTCCAAACGGTGACCATTCAAATTAATGCACATTTGAAGGCGTTCCTCGAAATACTGTATGACTGCCCGGCATGTTGCTGGCTGAATGGACACACAAGCCTGTCGAATGCGTTGCTGTATGTCATCTGGTGTTATCAGAATATTCTGGTAAACACTGTCCTTTACAGTTCCTCACAGGAAGAAATCGAGTGGCCACAGGTCCGGAGAACGTGCAGGCCACTGCACATGGTTTGTGGCGTCGACAGTTGTTGTGGTTTGTTTACATGTTACACAGCAAAAACAACACACGACGTGTACGGACGTCAGTCGTCTTTCTTTTGTGTAACTTAATGCACAAGATGAATGGAGCACCACAACAAACGACACATTCTGATGGCATTCATTTTGCATTTTGTTATTATTGATTGGGAAGGTGACATTGTGATACATTTTTGAACTCGTCTTAATACATGTAATCCATGTAACAGGATTAAAGTATGTAATGCTATTTGAAAAATTTATGACGTCACGTGTATCTTGTACCATAATGTATTTACATGCACCAAATCTCTATACTCATGGTATCCCCTTGTTTTAACGTAACTCAAAAACAAAAATTCCAATACCTATCGAAACAAAAAATTACAATAGGTGTACAAGATAAATGGGACACTCTGTATAGCTGAAATCTTGCTCTATTAACTGTGATTTTTTGCTCTGTGTATCTGTTGTAGTTTCCATGAAAATAAATAGGAGGCATTACTTTCGGAACGATCTTCGTATGTGTTTCTAATATTAAAATTTCCCTTTTTCATTAAATTGGTTGAAAGCAAAAATATTGCTTGATTTACAAGTAGAACAGCTTCATTTATCGGCTGAAGGCATGCATTTAAAATTTTGGTGCAAATTTATATAAAATATAATAATGGTTTATTTAACGACGCTCGCAACTGCAGAGGTTATATCAGCGTCGCCGTGTGCCGGAATCTTGTCCCGCATGAGTTCTTTTACATGCCAGTAAATATAGCTACTGATATGACCATGTCGCATATAAACACTCTTAAATGCCATCGATCTGGGCCGGGATCGAACCCGCAACCTCGAGCATAAAAGTCCAGCGCTATACCGACTACGCTACCGAGGCCGACTGCACAATTTATATCTCTCCATTATTCAAGAATGGAGTTCGACGAAGTTGTCCACTATCACCAACTTTATTTATTATATAAATGAAATTATTTTAAAATGGAACCAAATCTACACATCAGGAATCAAAATAACCAGTGCTCTAACATTAAATATTTTACTCTATACCGATGATCAAGTCATAATTTCCAATTCAGAGGATAATTTACAAAGAGGATTATATACATTAAATAAAATATTAAAAGATTTTGGGATGGAAATTTCAGCACAAAAATCAGAAGTGTTGGCATTTTTAGGCATGACCCAGTCAGAAGTAAGATAATACACAATA
Organism: Periplaneta americana; assembly: GCF_040183065.1. Classification (NCBI taxonomy): domain Eukaryota; kingdom Metazoa; phylum Arthropoda; class Insecta; order Blattodea; family Blattidae; genus Periplaneta; species Periplaneta americana. The sequence goes on along the minus strand of NC_091117.1, from coordinate 215,105,536 downwards.
ACCAATGTCTCGAACAAGTGCAAAATTTCAAATATTTGGGTTGTGAAATATCTTATCAAAATGAAAAAGATGTGAACAAGAAAATTACCAAATTTACACAAATTCTAGAAATAATAAACAATACAATAAAAGCTAAATTAGTACAAAAATCTACAAGAATAAAAATATATAATACACTAGCATTACCCACCCTTTTATACGGAAGCGAGATTTGGACATTAAAGAAAAAAGACATGAACAGAATCAAAGCAACGGAAATGAAATTTTTGAGGAGGACAGCAGGATATACTCTTTTAGACCGAAAAAGGAATGAAGAAATTTTAGAACAATTAGAAGTAGAGTCAGTAGAAGAAAAAATCAGCAGATACAAATTAAATTGGCTATATCATGTAAGAACAATGGAAAATTCAAGAATCTCAAAAATTATGATGCAGTATAAACCTAGAGGACATCGTCGACAAGGAAGACCTTTTAGAAGACTGCTAGATGGGGCCGAAACAGATCTACAGAGGCCTAATTCGTGAAGGTTGATGATAATGATGATGATTATTCAAGAACTGACATCCCGGTAGCTGTTGTTGATATTTATTTTTCATTTTTTAAATAATGACTTGACGTGATCTTCCTACCAAGTTTTTGGCATTTCTGCAGTTAACTAGCATTTGTTAATGAATTGTAACCGTACGTAAGTTTGATACCAGTAGAAGTAGAAGTAATGAAGTGAAAAATATTGTGGTGCTTTCCGAAGAACCCCGAATTTTTAATATTTTCATTATCCTTGACATTAACGGTAGTTAGGCCCTTTTACCAAGTACAGCGGCAGGACAGAAGTGCTGGCAGCATTACGTGTTAATCGGCGCTGGTAACAAGAGCAGGAGGGTTGCGGTGGTGGCTGCTACAGCAGGCAAATGCCATTATCAAGCTGCGTGGGAGGAGGTGGAGAAGTTCTCCAGGACTTGCGGTTCCACCCAACACAACAACACACAGACTGCAATTAAGAACGACAAAAACTTTTACGGATGTGTTCGAGGTACTTGTACGCTACACACGTCACTGCAAACAGTCACGCCCACTGCAGGTGTGTTACAAGTGACGATCGATGGCTTGAGGTGTGGCATATGAAATATCATTATAATTGTACAGAGACATCATTTTATTTTTACTTGCATTTTTATTGTACCTGCATTTCTGAATGTACTTCACTCTCACCCCTTCACTAATGTCCTTGCTCCCGTCAGACACACAAACTTACGGCCGCTGTTGCATTCGAAGTCTTCAAGCAGTGAAGTAAACACTGCAGTGTATAGTGTGTTTCATAAATATGATTGCGTTTTCTATAGAAAAAAGAACCTATATTAATAATATCGTATTAAAAAATTATATTCAAGAAACGATAAATTCAATTCCAGAGAATATGCTTCAAAATGTTTTTAATAATATGCGTACTGAATTGAAGCCTGCATTGTAATGAACGGCAATCATTTTCAGCAACTTGTTTAAAAATTCAGATTAGCTTTTTTTGAATTGAGGTGGCTAGAAGCAAAGGAATGCTAGTGACATTTGTAATAACATGAGTTAAGTGCATCCAGTGTAAGCTAAAGTATCTAAAATTTTAGTGTCAAAGGGTATTTTAATCGCAACACACATTAAAATTTAAATAAAAAACTTCACCGATTTTACGAAAGCTTAAATATTTAAACCCCATTTTCTCAAAAGTAACTTAAGTGCACTTACAGCCCTTTACTTATGACCCCCTCAATTTAAATGCACTCTCTATATTGTATGATAACATCAATAATTAATATGCTAAACAAAGTAGACATTACATAACGAACATAGCCGCCTGAAAAGTTGAGTTTTTGAAAAAAAATGTTACTACTCTACTGTATTTTGATAAATTCCGTAAAAGTGACTATCAAACTGAAAATCGTAATCTCGTATTTCCCTACAACATAAATGGATGAACTACTTTTCTCTCCTCCTATACCTAGTAAAATGATTTGTTTACATATTGCACTAGTAACATCAAACTCCTGTAATGGAAGGGGGAAACAGTGTTTCCGAGTATAGCCAGGTTAATGTTAAAAATGTTGATAAAAATAAAGTGATGTCCCTGTATAACAACTCTGTCCTACGTTATGCATCAGGATCTTGCATATCGGCAATAAGAATCCTTATGAATCCTGATCCATTCCCGGCAGATAGTAGTGTATTTACCTACGTACAGATTAGAGTCGTGCACAACCAGTTACGAAAAATATAAATTATACAGGGTGATTCACGAGGAAAGGTAAAAGATTTAGGATGTGAATTCTGAAGTCATTCTGAGTCAAAAAGTTCATATGAATATAGGTCCGTTTTCGAACGGTTACGGAGATATGGCTCTTTGATTTCACAAAAACTTCTGAGATTCCATTGTACTGACTCGCATTTAGAGACAGATAACGGACAAATTTAAAGTTTATATTCACGTATGCATACATACTTAATATTCTAGAAGTCGGGGTCGATGTTTTCGCACATTTTCAAACGTACCTCCTTCTGCTTGAATGCACTGTTGCGCTCGGGCGTGAATCGCGCTCATCGCTCGGGAGAGTTGCACGTGGCTGTCTTTATGCCGCATCCAAAATAGGTCGATTAGCGCCTCTCTCGTTTCCCCGTTCCTTTGCTATACCAAGTCTTTCATCCAACTCCATAGACAGTAAATACTCTTCGATATGATACGCTCCTGTTCGGAAAGCGTCCTTCATATTCAGCGATGGCACGCAAGGAACTTCCATCATACAAACCATAAACATACAAATTATCGGCGTATTCTGCAGTCGCAAATTTATAAGGCATCTTGAAAAACACAACTTAGCACTAACTGTATAACTACTGTACTATAGGTAGCTGACTGAACTGCTGTGAACCGATAAGTGATAGCGTATTTGTTGTGACATTTGTAATGCCCCACCACCCGGATTGTTTCTCTTCTCTTATCTACATCGCTCACAATGCAGATTCCAACGTTACGTCATTCATTGCGATAGGTGACCTTGTCTCACGTCAGCAGCATATGGCAACGTCTGATTCACATTGGGGCGAGACGTTTTACCAAAAAAAAAAAAAAAAAAAATACATCTAGCTCCGCCATCGTTCGAAAACGAAGTTCATATGAACTTTTTCACTCAAAATGGCCTAAGATATCGTATCCTACATTTTTTACCTTTCCTCGTGAATCACCCTGTATAATATATTATTTTAATATACCGAAGTACATATGATATTTACATGCAGATATTCTGCGTCTCATACGATGAAAGAGTAATGGAACGGTATCCGGTGTGGCTTAGTGGATAAAGCATCAGCACGTAGAGCTGAAAACCCGGGTTCAAATCCTGGCGCCGGAGAGAATTTTTCTCCGTTCCATTACTCTTTCATCGTATGATGACGCAGAATATCTGCATGGAAATATCATATGTACTTCGGTACATTAAAATAATATATGATATGCGTAAATCACTTCGCTTATTCCTTCGGATCCCGGCCAACTAGTCACTCATAACGAGTGCACCTCAGCACATGTGTGGACTTCGGTCCTGCGTTCATAGACATCTATGACGTAGTGCAGAGGGCGGCCACTAGAGGGAACCCAAGAGTTGGAACTTAATCTGGAGACGATTCTGTCCAACGCCGGGGTGGTATCCGGTGTGGCTTAGTGGATAAAGCATCAGCACGTAGAGCTGAAAACCCGGGTTCAAATCCCGGCTCCGGAGAGAATTTTTCTCCGTTCCATTACTCTTTCATCGTATGATGACGCAGAATATCTGCATGGAAATATCATATGTACTTCGGTACATTAAAATAATATATGATATGCGTAAATCACTTCGCTTATTCCTTCGGATCCCGGCCAACTAGTCACTCATAACGAGTGCACCTCAGCACATGTGTGGACTTCGGTCCTGCGTTCATAGACATCTATGACGTAGTGCAGAGGGCGGCCACTAGAGGGAACCCAAGAGTTGGAACTTAATCTGGAGACGATTCTGTCCGACGCCGGGGTGGTATCCGGTGTAGCTTAGTGGATAAAGCATCAGCACGTAGAGCTGAAAACCCGGGTTCAAATCCCGACGCCGGAGAGAATTTTTCTCCGTTCAATTACTCTTTCATCGTACCCTGTATATTGCTATTGAACGCCCAGCGCTGTAGTCAGTATGCAAAGCTCTACCTTCTCGCGGAGTGTCTCAGGTTCGGTTAATCGAATATTCGAGTTGTTTCTCATTCTTTGTGGCGGACGGCAAAGGCAGATCATATTGAGCCATGCAGGAGTTCCAAGAGCCCTTGCAAGGACGCGATTATCATCGTGTAGGCCTACTATTTAATTGACTATTTCGTTTATATGACGTCATTTCATTTTCGGGCAATAAAGTGTAATGAAATTTTGAATTCCAACAAATCACAATCATACATCGCGATAATTTCTGCAGCTCGATTTATCACTATCAATTTATCGCATGGTCGTTCTTTTATTTAGTCAGTGTCGTCAACTGTTTCCATGGAAATCGATGAGCATGAATCCATTGTACTAAATAAAGTGCGAAATCCTACTTCCTCATCTACATCTTCAAATTCTAATTCCATGTCCATTGTATCTAAAGAAAATGACACTGCTTCATAACAATTGTTCATTTAATTACTGTATTAATCAGATTATTGGTAATTATACTATAAAATGTTTAAATTAAAATATCATTTCAGGAGATAATGAAAACGTATTTCCGTTATAATAACAAAAGAAAAGCGCAGTACATGTAATTAACTTTCCAAACCTGTATTTCGTTTTTTTCAATTGGCATTACTGAATAACATTCAATTTCTTTATTGCAGTATTCGTTATTCATCTATTTCGACTTCGCAATGTCTGAATAGGTTAAGTATTCATAAATATACAATTAGTAACATTTAGTGATCGAATTTTAGGGATATATTATTTACATTTTTATTTTATTCACGAAATAGTCCTAATAAAGTCACTCGAGATCTGAGATTTCTCAAATAAATCCACTCGCTTCGCTCTTAGATTTATCGGCAAATCTCAGACCTCTCGTGGCATTACTATAGATAATTCTTCTTCTCTCACTTCAATCAATCAATTAATCAATCAATCAATCAATCAATCCGTAGACTCATTGATTCAGTCCTCTTTGGATTCATTCATTTATTCATTAACTTATTAAGTGTTTCACTAATTGGTTCATTTATTAATTGATTGATTGATTTATTTATTTATCGGTTGGTTGATTGATTGATTGATTCATTCATATATTACAATTGGTATCGTCAAAAGCAAAACATATCTTCTTAAAAATGATTTAATAATGTAATAATGCATCTGCTTAAAGTAACTGAAACGCATTAACAACTGTTTTAGAGGTAGCATTTTGAGTTTAAATTGTAAACGTTACAATAGAATGTATGTACTTATTTTCTCTTCGATTTAGTATGTATTGTAATTTATTCTATTCTTGAATTTCTTTACACACCAGATTTCATATTATGAATTACACTTATTTCCTTTGTTGTTACCGGTGTTCATTTGTTCATCTATATATCGATGGCTGAGAATCAGACTGTTTTAAGTCCAACTTTTTATAAGAAAGAAATCTGTGTTTCATTGTGTTCCAGTTCTTGTCTGCATATATGAATCGAACAAAATTATAAATATTCCTCTCCATAAGGTTGCTATGAAGCTATTCCAAATTGCTTCATGAAGCTTTGAATGTCAGGAGCTTAAAATAACTCTTCTGAAAAAAAAAATAGTAAAATGGACTTGCAACAGTCTGGTTCTGGGCCATCGATATGTTATGAAGATATGTGTAAAGAAGTATGCAATCAATGCTTCGATTCTCATAGAAGAGTCGATATAATTGCCATCAATAGAAGAACCCAGAAAGCGATGGTCTTAGACCCTACGATCTGCTTTGAACGAGATACGACTCAAGCACTGCAGATAAATGATGACAAGCGAGCTAAATATGTACCTTGTCTTCCATACCTCAGTGAAAAAAAATGGCATTTCGCTTTACAACTGGGATGTTACAGGCTTACTATTTGGAGCGAGGGGTTGTTTACCAAAATTTACATGCGATATCCTTAAATCCTTTCAAATTCCCTTTTATGAGGTCCAGGAGATTGTAATGGAAATTCTGAAGGCCTCTTTTCAAATTCTACACTATCATCTATATTTTTTTTTAGGTTATTTTACGACTCTTTATCAACATCTCAGGTTATTGAGCGTCTGAATGAGATGAAGGTGATAATGCCGGTGAAATGAGTCCGAGGTCCAGCACCGAAAGTTACCCAGCATTTGCTCATATTGGGTTGAGGGAAAACCCCGGAAAAAACCTCAACCAGGTAACTTGCCCCGACCGGCAATCGAACCCGGGCCACCTGGTTTCGAAGCCAGACGCGCTGACCGTTACTCCACAAATGTGGACATCTATATGTTAACACGTAGGGGAGAGTCGGGTAGTATCGGACATCGGGTAGTATCGGACAGTGCGTTTTTTTCATATACCACCATATGGTAGTACCTGAATGACATGGTTACGTTCCTCTATGCGACATCACAGAAACGTAACCATGTCAATCAGGTACTATCATCGTGTGGTAGATGAAAGAAACTCACTGTCCGATATTACCCGATGTCCGATACTACCCGACTCTCCCCTAAATATTTTGTTTTAATGTACAAATCGAATCATTATTTTGCTCGTTTCATTTCCCTTTATCCTTTATGTTTGTTAATTCCGGATCCCAGTGGTCAACCTCACTTGAGGACGGATGATTTGAAATAAATATTAGTAGTTACGCAAATACATTTTCTTAAATTACATAAGGTAAATTTCCTTCAATTGTTGCTCCGCGTGTGTACTTACAAAAGTCAGTGTTCTGTCTATCCTGCAAAACATAAGGGGAAACCGGTTGAAATTCGAACATTCGGTCGGATGCTCTACCTTGACGGATGCTCTCTAACCGGTCGAATGAAAATCGGTTATAAGATCTATTCTGCAGATACTGCCTCACAAGCAAAGGCCAACATTTGGTCACCTAGTGAAAAAAACAGGCTAGCTGGGGCATAGATGATAGCACACGCATACGACACGTGTGGTATAGTCAGCGCAGAAGGTAATAGATAAACGGGATGACTATTCGAGATGAAGACTCTGGAGAAAGATACAATATTTAATTGTAAATATTCTTGTCATTTCACTTAAGCCCAAATATATGAGCTGTGCCTCTTCCTCCGACGACCAAGAGCACGAAACGAAGGAGAAGTAAAAGTTATTGCGCACAAGGGAAAAGAAATCCACTCTCGTATTCCAAGCAGGAAGTAAAACTTTTATCGAAACAGCACGAGACTCAGAGAACTGCCGAGTAAATATTCGTCTGGAGGGTCCAAGAAATTTGAAAGGAATACAACATCCTCTAGCTACTTTGAGTTCACAGACGATCGGCCAATATAGATTGTGAGTTTACCGTTTAGAGGAGATCGTAAATTAAGTGTATTGCAACACAGAGGTACCCAACCCCTTGAGTGTCACGAAACCTTTAATTTCATACTTTATTTTCGCAGAGCCCCTAAAATGTTTTGTGTAATTTTGGCCCATAAACATATTCTACACTGGTGGTCATAATTCTGGAAACTTTTTGTTTTTGTACTGAATTATTATAACATCTGCATTGATTCACAGATTTATACAATTGAAAATGTTCCTCTTGACTGATTCGTTAATTATGGGGTTATAACAAAGGTATTATATTAAATCCTGAATATTTTAACAATAAGTAATCATTACTATGTAGGAAATTATGTTCTTGTCATTTAAGATCTAAATATTAATTTCAGATTTTCATTATAAGTTTCCTTCGATCTTTCAATGCTAATCGACAAATCTGCTTCACTTCTCTTGGACTTACTTTAGGTTTTCTACCAGTCCTAAGTGTTGTTTTACAAGATTCTATGGATTTGTACCTCTCACATATCTTATGGACGCCAGGCAATGTAGCACCATTACCAAGTTTTCTTGCAATTTCCTTGATTGTGTAGCCTTCTTCTCGAAGTATGGCTGCCCTAGAAGGTGTTCAGTTCTTTCGTGGAGCCATTGTGATAAAATGATCAATAAAGTTTGTTGTAAAGCAATCAGATGTTCACCTAACGAAATCTTAAGTCAGACTAATGATAGAAACAAATTAATAATGTCCATATTTTATGCTACCAGTGCTCAACAATGCTTCTACTGATCAACAATAATCTTAAACTCAACAATGGACTAGTTTTTATAACAGTAATTAATGGGAAATTATAATGAAATCTGAAATTAATATTTAGATCTTAAACGACAATAACATAATTTCCAGCTTAGTAATAATAATTTATTGTTAAAATAGTCAGGATTTAATATAATACCTTTACCCCATCGGTAACGGGTCAGTCACGAATAACATTTTCTATTGTATAAATCTGTGAATTAATACAAATGTTATAATAATTCAGTACAGAAACAAAAAGTTTCCAGAATTATGGCCACCAGTGTACTCGTTATATTTGCATAATGTTGGCCTTATAGAATAAAATTAAACTTTCTTAATCAATTTTCAGCGATATTAAATGCTGAGTGTTGTTAAAATATACAATGATCACTTTTTATTAGATTTATTTATTACTTATTTATTTATTTATTTATTTATTTGTTTATTTATTTATTCTGGTGTAGTTAAGGCCATCAGGCCTTCTCTTCCACAACACCAGGAATACAAATACAATAATACAGGGTGCGTCAGAAAGAACGGATGGATTTCACATGGCAAGAAAATTGTAAAGATTCATCAAACCAAAAATTTATTGTTATCAACATATTCACCAATACATGCAGTTTATTTATGGCCAACAACATTATCCATATGATGTCCTTGGCTTTCAATACAGGCATCGAGGCGACTTCTGATGTTCGCCATCACTTTCACAGTCATAGCTGGTGCAATTGCCACGATTTCTTCACGAATCGCTGTCTTCAGTTCGTCCAGTGCATGTGATCGATGTTTACAAACTTACGCCTTCAAATGGTCCTAAAGGAAGAAGTCGCAGGGCGCGAGATCTTACCGTAGCCTCGGACAATCTCAGTGCAATAGAATTTCGTCCAGTTGATTTCTTCTTTAATGTTGAACCTGTAATACGAAATGAAGCCACCCACCGCAAAATTGTATTCCGAGTTGGAATCCTAGAGTGACATCCGATGTCGAAATGAGTCCTGAGTGGCGATTACAGACTCTTCATTTTTCAAAAATGTCTCTACGATGAAAGCACGTTGTACACCAGACCAACACCATATTCTCAACTGAAACTGCATTCTATGGCTGACCCAACAGTCGTGGTCCCCCTCACTATATCTCTCTCCTCGTTGCGTATCGATAGTTTGAAATTCATCCGTTCTTTCTGACGCACACTTTAGAAATAAACAGAAAAAATACACTATATACAAAGTAAAGCTACACAAGAAATTATATATATATATATATATTTATTTATTTATTTATTTATTTATTTATTTATACTTACTTACTTACAAATGGCTTTTAAGGAACCCGAAGGTTCATTGCCGCCCTCACATAAGTCCGCCATTGGTCCCTATCCTGAGCAAGATTAATCCACTCTCTATCATCATATCCCACCTCCCTCAAATCCATTTTAATATTATCTTCCCATCTACGTCTCGGCCTCCCCAAAGGTATTTTTCCCTCCGGTCTCCCAACTAACACTCTATATGCATTTCTTGATTCGCCCATACGTGCTACATGCCCTGCCCATCTCAAACGTCTGGATTTAATGTTCCTAATTATGTCAGGTGAAGAATACAATGCGTGCAGTTCTGCGTTGTGTAACTTTCTCCATTCTCCTGTAACTTCATCCCTCTTACCCCAAATATTTTCCTAAGCACCTTATTCTCAAACACCCTTAACCTATGTTCCTCTCTCAGAGTGAGAGTCCAAGTTTCACAACCATACAGAACAACCGGTAATGTAACTGTTTTATAAATTCTAACTTTCAGATTTTTTGACAGCAGACTAGATGATAAAAGCTTCTCAACCGAATAATAACAGGCATTTCCCATAGTTATTCTGCGTTTAATTTCCTCCCGAGTGTCATTTATATTTGTTACTGTTGCTCCAAGATATTTGAATTTTTTCACCCCTTCGAAGGATAAATCTCCAATTTTTATATTTCCATTTCGTCCAATATTCTGGTCACGAGACATAATCATATACTTTGTCTTTTCGGGATTTACTTCCAAACCGATCGCTTTACTTGCTTCAAGTAAAATTTCCGTGTTTTCCCTAATCGTTTGTGGATTTTCTCCTATTTATTTATTTATTTATTTATTTATTTATTCATTCTGGTGTAATTAAGGCCATGAGGCCTAAAAAAACGATGACAAAAAAATGTACTGGATTGAATTCAGTGTGTGCAAGAAGTGATTTCACGAGTCTTGCACACGGCAATAAAATATGTGCAACGACTGTGTTGCTAAGTAATGATAAACGAGTGAAAAAGTGTCAATGAGCTTTAGATTAAGCCATTTTTGTTATATACATGTATCAAAGCAAGTTCAGGTAAAATACATATATCAGTGAATGTGTTAATTGCATTTGCCATCTTACCCGACTTTGGGGGAAAGATGCCTACAGTGCAGACAAGAAGAAAACCTGTATCTACAGTATAAGCAAGGTAATTAATGTTTTCTGTTTTGTACCAAACATATAGTTACAAAATACCTTCCGGACTTTGATATTTCAATATGAAATTCAAAACTAAATGAACAGTATCTTAAATTTTCAATCAAAGAAAAAGTTAGGCATCTTCCCCCGATCCACTCTAATTCAATGCATTTTTAGATTGCCTATTTCCCACATATCACCGTCCTTCGCAAGTCTTTCGTGGCTCCGACTTAAAGAACGCAGAACTTTACACTCTTTGTCTTTACTCTATCGAATTCTGCACACCTCAACACCAAATTACCTTTCGTCTCGTTTCTCCTATCTATACTCTAACCACGACGTAAATATCAGACCACTTATCTGTGGCACGCTAAGTATACCTCTTCATAGAACATCTTGTTATTCATCATCTTTTACAGTATCCACCTCGCGTCAATGGAATTCCTTGTCACAAAGTATTAGGGGCTGCAAGACAATAAACACCTTTAAAAACAGCTTAAAAGATATCCTTCTTAGCATTTCACTCCAATCTTACTTATTTAAACTATCCCTGACTACATTGTTACTTCATTCTTTAGACATCATCCTGATAGTGCTGTATTTTCAAAATTGTCTCATAATAATCTCTTTCTATTATATAACATTATTTGAAATATATTAACATTCTATGTATTTTAGCTTAATTCTGCTACACAGTTTATTTCAGTTTTTAATTAATAGTTCATAGTATTTTGTTGTTTAATTATTGTACGAAATGGAAATATAAAAATTGGAAATTTATCTTTTCAAGAGGTGGAGAAGTTCAAATATCTTGGAGCAACAGTAACAAATATAAATGATATTCGGGAGGAAATTAAACACAGAATAAATATGGGAAATGCCTGTTATTATTCGGTTGAGAAGCTTTTATCATGCAGTCTGCTGTCAAAAAATCTGAAAGTTAGAATTTATAAAACAGTTATATTACCGGTTGTTCTTTATGGTTGTGAAACTTGGACTCTCACTTTGAGAGAGGAACATAGGTTAAGGGTGTTTGAGAATAAGGTGCTTAGGAAAATATTTGGGGCTAAGAGGGATGAAGTTACAGGAGAATGGAGAAAGTTACACAACACAGAACTGCGCGCATTGTATTCTTCACCTGACATAATTAGGAACATTAAATCCAGACGTTTGAGATGGGCAGGGCATGTAGCACGTATGGGCGAATCCAGAAATGCATATAGAGTGTTAGTTGGGAGGCCGGAGGGAAAAATACCTTTGGGAAGGCCGAGACGTAGATGGGAGGATAATATTAAAATGGATTTGAGGGAGGTGGGATATGATGATAGAGACTGGATTAATCTTGCTCAGGATAGGGACCAATGGCGGGCTTATGTGAGGGCGGCAATGAACCTCCGGGTTCCTTAAAAGCCAGTAAGTAAGTAAGTAAGTAAGTAATTCGTATATAACTCTTGTATACATGTAACTCTCACTTAATCAAATTTTTTAATTCTTTGTAAGTTCATGCATATGTATATACATTTTTTGCTGGTTGAGTGGAAGAGAAGGCCTTACGGCCTTAACTCTGCCAGCTAAAATAAATCATTATTATTATTATCATTATTATTATTATTATTATTATTATTCTTAGTACCGTACCTAAACGTATTCATTTTAATGGTTATGAAACGCTCTATACTCAAAATGGTTATTGCGTCGCAATCTGTTGGATTCTTGTTCCACGCTAAATCCATCGCTCGGAAGTAACCGATGGTCTTTGAAACTGCTATTGATCGGAAAAACTCTATCAACCACTTCTTATAGATTTTTTATTCCCTACATGTGATAACTTCCTGATGGTGTTGGGGGCTGTGTCAGGTTGAATGTACACCGGAAGTATGGATACCTATCTTTCTTGTTGCCTCCGGCTAATGTGCGTCCCTCGACAACAGCGTCGGGAAGAGGGAACTGATGTATACCGTGTCCTACAAAAAGACGTGTGCCGATTTTTTATTCCGTCCTTCCTCGTATCTTGAGCGAGGGACGTCCGCGTGTTACATAGAAGGCGCAAGGATGACACATTGTTTTATCGACTTCCGATGACGTCGTCCTGTCGATATCCAGGACTGACAACCTCACGCTGTCACGACCTCCCCTCCCCCTGCATCCTGGTGCAGACATCCATCTCTGCTGAATTGCCGAATGAAAGGACTTTCGTACGACAGCCAACCTCTGCGCACCGCTCCCGAACGGATTGCCACAGCTAACTTCAACTGCAGTTCTCAGCTTATTCACGTTAGAAACATTGCTCGTTTTTTTGTGCAAGAAAGTTTTCGTTTCGTAGTAAACAATTTTTTATTCAAATGTAACTAATCAATAATTCGAATAATTAAAACCCAGTCATCTTTAGGAGTCTAGCATGTAGTTCAGTTTCGTAATGTAATTAGGATAGAGAAACCAACATACTATGGTAGGAATGACTATTATTTTAAAACAAATAATCGATTTTTATATAAGTTATACAGTTCGTAACGGTTGAATTTGTGGTGTGCCACTATTTTTCTGTACGGGCTATTCCATATGAAATCTATCAGTGAAAAATCTCGCATTTTTTATACTCTAATTTTTTCCCTACTTATAGAAGGTGCTGAGGAGAGTGTATATGCAAAAATATACTATCGAATGTCAAACGGTTTTCGTAATGTTGAGCGACAAATTTAGCGTAGGCCTATATTAAAAAAACAAGCCTCTTTCAGCGCTCAGAACTCTGGAACAATTTATTGCAGAACATTGAACGAGAGCTCATTTTGAAGCTGACATTTGGTAGGTTATGTTAAGAAGTAATCCTTATTTTTATTGTACACAGAGAGACAGATAATCTAATTTTACTTGCTTTTAGGCTTTTTGCCCATTTGTAAAAATGTAAAAAAAAAAATTATTGAGAAAAAACCTTGCATTATTAAGAGGGTTTCGGCATTGTTTGCTTAATGGTTCGGCAATAAGTTTAGAGGGTATTAAATAAATTATTTTCATACGCCTAGACTTGAACGGCGAAGTACCGCTCGCACTGGCCGAGAGCTGAAGATAAGCGAGCGTTCGGCGTCATTTTATTCCTGTGTTTATGAAAACCTGTGATAAAGCTAGCCCAGCTATGCGCTACTAGACGAAACATCACGTGTTTATGTCTCCTGGGCTTGCATCCCTCGGCTAGCTCCCGCCGCACAGTCAAGTGGTTACTTCACGCGCGTACTATTTATTTTCTTTACTTGATATTTTCAATACTTTCTTATTAACGGTGCACCAGTAAAAATATGTGTTTATTTGTACTTTCAATGGGGAATCTAACCATATATTTTAAAACTATTTTTTCGTGGGCAAAGGCGTCTTAATGAAGAAAAATCTAAATTTCTCCATTTCCATAAAAAGTAAGAAAAGCTGTTTACATGTCAATATAAACTTTAACTTTTCAGCATCAAAATAAACCATGATTTTGATCATTGGGTGAAAGGGTTTCGGAGCCACAACAGATTAAAATTGCTAATTTTATGAAAATACGATAAATTTAAATATTTTTAATTTAAACACTATGAAGTTCTGATGCCTCAAACTTTGCACAAAGCATTGTATCATAGTTATCTACGGACAGAAAAAGTTTCATTGTATTTAAAAATAGCAAGGTCAATTTTCTCTATATTTCGGTCGATTTGAGATGGAATAGCCCGTACATAGTGCGTGTGTTTTCCAACGAAGCGGTCCGTGGTTCGATTCTTGCCGTGAGTGGAGTTTTATCTTCATTCTACGGGTCTTCGTACTTCACCCTTGTCTTGTTTTCAGATATTCAAATAAAGAAAATCTCATCCAGAGAATTGGCGTCTGGAAAGGATCCCAAAATGCTGGCTGCGTTTCCACGTTGGATGGCTATTCCCATTCGTTGCCGTAGGTAATTGGTGCGGTGAGGGTCTCCAGTAACAGTCACCAAACTTCTGCTAATTTCGGAAACCAGGTCTTTTGCTTCGTTACACCAGGAGCCTATTGTTTCAACAGCAAAAACGCTGAAGATGTAATTGTCTACTAGATGTACGTATTTCCGACATTTACTGCGTACGGTAGATTCTGCTGCAGAGCTTGCGATTTTAGAAGTTGATGGCAAGTGGGATGGAGCTAAGGTATCCACGCATGTCGTATCCCACATCAGCGATTTTTCTCTACTCCATGGGACCAAGGTTAATCCATCAGGGCGCTTTCCATCCGTGCGACTAATCCCAGAGGGTTCTAAAATAGCAGGGATACCAGAAGATGTTAATGCTCCCTTGATTATGTCGCTAATTGTTGAATGTCTATAAAAACGTCCCTTACTCTTGACACAACTCGGAGCATGATGACCGTAAGTGTCGACAACTTCCCCACATACACATTTATGTGGTAGGCAGATTTTGCATCCAAGACGTAGAGCGACTGCAGTCTTAAGACTTGTTGTCCATCAGCGTTCCAATATTTGGGAAGATAGAGCTTGTAGCCAGGAACCCGCTTCTTTTTCTTGTAGAGCCAAAAGTCGAGCTTGGTCTGTTTCTGATGTACAAGATGTCACAAGAGATTCTAGGATGTGTGATTTCATGTGTACAAGTATAAGACAATTTTAAATTCATAATATTTTGAAATTTTATCACTAAGGAGGCATTGAGAATAATATTTTTAGCTTTGATACAATCAATACAATATGGTATAATAAACTGAGTTGGAGTAGCATCATCTGTATTCAATCCATTAATTTTATTACACAGAAGATGAATAAAAATTTGTCTGACCAAAAATATGGATTACCCAACAAATTTAATTTATAAAGATTTTAATTGAAGAAATTTATCAGTATAGTTTACTAAATTACTAAAACAGAAATCAAATAAAACATAAATCTAATCGACATGAATATCGTACTCGAAGACAAAAGTCTACTTTCCCATTAATTGAGCCTAAATGTCATACAAGTGCAGCTCTTAAACATGGTGCTACTTTCGGCCCAAGACTTTATAATAAAATTACACACCATCTTCCAAATTTGAAATGATTTAAAATTGAAGATTTTAAAAAAGAAATTTACAAAATTATTCATGATATATCATATTAACAAATAAATTTTTTAACATTTTATTTCTGTCGATTATATTCATGTTTTTATTGAATATCATTGACTTCTGTCCGATTGTCAATTTATATTAAGCATGTTTTCTCTATTTTTCTATTTTTTTTGCTATTGTGTGTTATTTATTGGTTTGAATTAAGTTACTTACTGTATTTAGTAAACTGTTCTTGTAAATGTTATGTTATATTATTGGCTAAGACCACACCGTACATAAGCATGGCTCTTATGGTAGTGGCAAGAAACATTTTTGTTTTATCAATTTAATTTGTATACTCACTAGCTAGCTAGTTAAATAAATAAAAAAAATTAATAAAAATCAAATGATGTAGTAGTAGCTCACTCCACGACTAAGATAAGTCACTTGGGGTGCTATTCATAGACATTTCGCTAGCCCACGCTACGAGCGTGCTAAACTATCCCCGGCTATCGACTGGTTACTTGTACGGGATTCATATCATATATGGCTAACACTGGTTTATGAATACGAAAAACGTTAGTTCGCTGATAATTCACCGAAAGCCCGCGCTAAGAATGTCTATGAATACGGCCCTTGAAATTTAAGTGACTGATCGGCAGAGATAAAATGTAAGATCTGTATAACATTGAGTCAATGCTAAGTAGGCGTATAGGGACCGAGAGATGTTTTTTGTTTTGCTGAACTTCAAGACAATGTTAACTCATTTAAAGTTTGTGTGACTGAATCCTGTACATTTTCGTTTAGTTTTAGGTTTAATTTAGCTAACTAGTGAATAATATTATTTACTACTTAGTGCAGCTTGTATTTTTAAGTTAACCGCTTTATTTGAACCTTTTTATGCCAATAATGTTTTGTGAACATATTCTATTGTATTTATTTCAGTTTATTATATTATATTTCATATTGTTTGTAGCAGTTCTGGTTCAGTGGAGGAGAAGGCCTGAAGGCCTGTATGAGACAAATAAATAAATTCTGCACATCTAAAATCTAAATGACGCAAGAGGACAAATGAAGCCATATAGGCCTACGAATTGATGTAATTACAAGAATACAAAGCACCACAGTCAAAGTAATTTTAAAACAAAATAAAATAGGTTGAGGTCCCTCGTCATAAAATGCCGCAAATATAAAAACGTCGATACTGGGCTGACGACCGCTTCTATGAAAGAGAGGTGAGCCATAGAAACTGGGCAGGTCACTCCCTGATTCCGGTGATTCCCTCCCCCCCGCACTCTTCTGCAGATGCCAACTCCCATTAAAACAACAAACAGGAAAGTTCAGAGAAACCAATAATTACTGGTCTAGCGCTGGTGTCTATTCCTCCCATTTCAATTCAAGCTTCTTTGAGCTTATGAAACCATATTTGTAAAAGCCCTGACGCATTTTTACGTGAACGGGTAAAACCGAAGAGAGGGGACCAAATTCTGGCGAGATCGACGGAAATAATTGAATGTTTTGTTTCCAAAATCTGTTATTTCATTTTCAGTTTTTTTTACAGGAAGGAGAAAAATTGTTGGCTTTGAAATATACGAACCAATTTTAAAACTGAGTGTTTATTGTTATTTTAGAGATACAGATGTGGACAAAAGTATTAACAAAATTTACGATTTTTATGATAATTCTGTTTACAAAATTTGACTTTTCAATTTAGACTACAGTTGACAATTTTGCATATTTATATCATTACAATAGATAGAAATATACAAAAATGTCGACTGTAGTTTAAATTGAAGAGTCAAATTTTGTAAACATATATAATAAAAATCTTCATATTTTTTGCTAATAATTTGTAAATATGCAAAAGTGCAGTTTAAATTGAAGAGTCAAATTTTGTAAAAATATAAATTAAAAATCTTCAGTTTTGGTAATAATTTGCAAATATCCAAAATGTAAACTGTATTCCAAATTGAAGAGTCAAATTTTGTAAAAATATATAATAAAAATCTTCAGTTTTGCTAATAATTTGTAAATATGCAAAAATATCAAATGTAGTCCAAATTGGAGAGTCAAATTTTGTAAAAAAAAAAAATATACAATACAAATCTTCAATTTTGCTAATAATTTCGAAATACGCAAAAATGTCAACTGTAGTCTAAGCTGAACAATCATATTTTTTTAAAATATGTAATAAAAATCTTCAATTTTGCTAATAATTTGTCCACGTCTGTATTTTATACCATTATATTTACAGCGATATCTTCGCTTTCTATACAGCGGTAGGCACCCATAGGTCAGTTTATGTCTTTTTTTTTTTACAATTCAGTTTTGGTTTCAGATAAATCTATTCAATTTGATAAGTTTATTTTAAAATGTTCAATCAATATGATTTATCTATATTTTGCAAATTTTGTTATTTGCTATGACATCTCAACTGGATATTAACGTTTTCGCCTTTTCGGCATAATCAGATATTTTAAAAGGACGAAATTTAAACTTAATCCATTAGACCATACATAGTAATGTGCATGACAAAGTTGATTTCATGAGTTTTATGTAGTTTGAATTTGATTTCGAGAAATATATATAACGAAGACAAGATTTTCATTAAACATTTGCACCAATATGATAATAACATTTATCTGCCCGTCAAATTGTAAGGGACTCCGCTCAGCGAGAATGGTCTGTTTCAAGTGTACAACGATTGATTAGCAAGATACGGACATGATATCCCTCCTGAGAGATTACTGCGTGAAAGATCGCATTTCTCAGATTCTCTGATGGTTTCCGCTGGAGTTTCAAAACGAGATCTTAATCCTATGGACTATTTTGTATGGAGTCAACTACAAAAAACAGTTTACTACAAAACAAGAATTCGTAATAATGAACATTTAAGACAACGCCTTATTGAATTTTGGGTCCGGCATGATGAAAGACAGATATCCAGTGCTATTGGACAATGGAAAAGACGCCTACAAATGGTTGTGCGGGCAAATGGCGGTCACATAGAGCATCATTTTTAATTTGCATTATTTGAAATATCATTAATTATTATTAATTTTTACCAACATTCAGTTTCTGAATTTCGAAGTAATAAATTGTCTTCAAAAACCACATTTTTCGCATCATTATGTATTGACGTCCATAAGATTATTAATTGAGCCTCAAAAACATAATACAAAGTCCTGCTCATCTTTAAAGTCTAGTCTTTCAAAGAGTGTATTCATTATAAATTAATGCTATGTATTTCCGAAAATAGAGTATTTATAATGTACGGCCTTTTTTGGCGCACTGTGTATTGTATTGTATTTATTAACATTCCATGGTATTCATACATTGCTTCACAGCTAGAATATGGAACCAGTCAAAAAACTTAATACTATTATAAAGTCTTAATTTATAGTCACATTCTAGATGAAATATATACAGAAGAGATTTACAATATAGTCTACTAGGACAACACAAAGTTTTAGTATCAATTTCATGATGCGTTATTGAATGTCATGAATTCACCTACAGAATAGAAGGGGTGAGAAATTAGGTACTTCTTTACTTTGGCCCTAAATAATCTTACGTTTTGAGTTTCATTTTTTATATCGATAGGGAGGCTATTAAAAAATTTTACTGCCATATAACGCACTCCTTTTTGATAGCACGATAGACTTGCCGATGGAGTATGAAAGTCATTTTTTTACGTGTATTTATGCTATGAACTGTTGAATTAATTACAAAGTTTTCACGATTACATAAGAGGAAGATTATTAATGAAAAGATATACTAACAAGCCATGGGCATTATTGAAAATCCTCCTACAAGATGCTCTAGATTTGGCACCTACTATTATTCCAATTACTTTTTTTGTAATAGAAATATATTGTTACTAGGCCTATCTGTGGAATTTCCCCAGAATAATATTCCAAAACTCATTACCGAGTGAAAGTATGCAAAGTATATTGTTTTTAAGGTATTGATATTTACTATCTTGTCCACACCTGTGGAGTAACGGTCAGCGCGTCTGCCGCGAAACCATGTGGCCCGGGTTCGATTCCCAGTCGGGGCAAGTTACCTGGTTGAGGTTTTTTCCGGGGTTTTCCCTCAACCCAATATGAGCAAATGCTGGGTAACTTTCGGTGCTGGACCCCGGGCTCATTTCACCGGCATTATCACCTTCATCTCATTCAGACGCTAAATAACCAAAGATGTTGATAAAGCGTCGTAAAATAACCTACTGAAAAAAAATTACTATCTTTTGCATAGATGTAATAGCAAAACATGCTGAATTTAGTTTGGGGGTAATTTCTTTAATATGATTTTTCCAATTTAACACATTATCGATTTTTAAGCCAAGAAATTTGGTTATTGTTGTTGTTGTTTCTAATAGGGATCTATTGTTAATTATTGCGCTAGAAATTTGCGAGGTTGAATTTGGATATGATTTAAATTGGATTATGTTAGTTTTGTTACAATTCAATACTAATTTACTGACTGAGGACCAGTCACATATGTTGAAGAGAATTTCCTCTGTTCAAGATTGTAATGTCTTGGAGTTATTGGCTGTAATTACTATACTTGTGTCATCTGCAAATAATATGGGATGACCTACATCTTTTATAAGGGGGGCAAGATCATTTATAAACACTAGAAAAAGTAGGGGACCTAATATTGATCCTTGAGGAATTCCATTATTAATAGTTCCCCATGCCGAGGAAGAGTTCAATACATTTCAAAATTAATTTGCAATTTCTAACGACATACAGTACTTGCATATAGTCGGTTAACTGAACTGGAGGTTAAAATAGACTCTTCTTAATATTAGGTGGACTGTACAAAATAGGCCTGCTACATAAATCTTGTCACATACAAGCTGTTCGACTGTCAGTTCGGACGGCTGGAATATTATTGTCATATTAAGTGAAATTATATAAAATTAACATGGCAGGTAGCTATGTCAAGCCAAATCCATATACGCTTGTCTGTTTAGACCACAAAGTGCTGAGAGTTGTTAAAGTTTGCTCGTAATTGTTTTGACAGCATTTCAGGATTAGTATTGAATATGTAACACGTAAATTACGTTTGGCTATAGGAGAATAATTACAGATTCCGTTTCCACGAAGGAACGACAGCCCGAATGTAACACCTTATTATTAATGTCTAATGGGATTCATATAAGATTATGTGAGACTTCTGCTCTAGGCAAACACAAAGAAGTGCAACTTCCTGCACATTATTTTTTTATTTTAGTAAGTTTCTTTACGACGCTTTATCGACATCTCAGGTTATTTAGCGTCTGAATGAGATGAAGGTGATAATGCCGGTGAAATGAGTCCAGGGTCCAGCACCGAAAGTTACCCAGCATTTGCTCATATTAGGTTGAGGGAAAACCCCGGAAAAAACCTCAACCAGGTAACTTGCCCCGACCGGGAATCGAACTCGAGCCACCTGGTTTCGACACCCAGATGCGCTAACCGTTACTCCACAGGTGTGGACTCCTGCACATTACAGATGGTGGAATACAACAAATATAGTTTGCTTCGAATTGAACGGGTTACATCAGCTGCTTGTTTATGCGGATGACGTGAATATGTCAGAAGAAAATCCACGAACGATTAGCAAAAACACGAAAATTTTACTTGAAGCAAGTAAGGCGGTAGGTTTGAAAGGTAATTCCGAAAAGACAAAGTATATGATTATGTCTCGTGACCAGAATATTGTACTTACTTACTTACTGGCTTTTAAGGAACCCGGAGGTTCATTGCCGCCCTCACCTAAGCCCGCCACTGGTCCCTACCCTGAGCAAGACTAAACCATTCTCTATCATCATATCCGACCTCCCTCAAATCCATTTTAATATTATCCTCCCATCTACGTCTCGGCCTCCCTAAAGGTCTTTTTTCCCCTCCGGCCTCCTAAATAACACTCTATATGCATTTCTGGATTAGCCCATACGTGCTATATGCCCTGCCCATCTCAAACGTCTGGATTTAATGTTCCTAATTATGTTAGGTGAAGAATACAATGCGTGCAGTTCTGTGTTGTGTAACTTTCTCCATTCTCCTGTAACTTCAGCCCTCTTAGCCCCAAATATTTTCCTAAGCACCTTATTCTCAAACACCCTTAATCTCTGTTCCTCTCCAAGTACCAAATCTCAAAACCTTATTCCTTTGCTGTGGTCGTGCCAGAGAATCAGTACCATTCCGAGGCTTATTTGAAGGATTCGTAACAAGCTGTTTTTTACGGTGATGGATTGTTAGCCCTTCACCCACCCCCAAGCTGGAGGACCACCCCTCATCGGCTGTCCTCGACTGCTTATTCAATATATTCACAGCTACCCTCCATATCTGGAGGCCGCCAGAATATTGTACGAAATGGAAATATAAAAATTGTAAATTTATCCTTTGCAAAAGTAGACAAATTCAACTACCTTGGAGCAAGAGTAACAAATATAAGTGACACTCGAGATGAAATTAAACTCACAATAATTGAATCGGGGATTGCAGAGACAGCACATGTCATGAAATCTAAATTTTTCAGTAAACACAAAAAACTGTATTACTGGTTGTAGACCACATCATTTGTTAATGTACTGGCTTCTTCAGACAGAAGCCTAATAGATATGTCGTTTTATAGCAAATTTATTGGAGTCTAATGAATTGTTAATGAAATAAATCAATATATATTAGCTTTACATGTGCTGTTTCTGCAAGGAATCAAAATTGTAGTATAATAATTTCAGTTCAACCAAAGTTTATTTGTAAATTAGAGATATAATATATGAATAGGCCTACTGTGTACTTAATACATAAGTTCAGCATATAAATGAACTTATTTTTCCACAATAGGCACTGAAGAATAGTATTGTAAAATTCTTGATATTCATGTAGTATGTAACGCATTAGTTTGCGTATATCGTCAAGCTTCTCTCTTTGAATTGATACGATTTTGTCTGGATATGCCAATGAAGAAGGTAAATACGGTATTCTCCTTTGTACTTACAAGCACACATTCTCATGGGGACAGATAAAAAAATATTTACTTCTTCCATCATTTGAATAATGTCAGAAGAAGTGCTTACACAAATTTTGGCCACTCGAGAGCAATTACGAGGGCCGTAAAAAATAAGTTTCCCTGGGGCCGTTTACAGAAAGGGAACAAAATTTCACGGAAAGTTTTATTGGAACAGATATAGCAATTGTTGAGTTATTTTAAACGTATTCACCAACAGAACTGAGACATTTATTATTCAGTGGGATCAATTTTTTTTATCCTTGTGTCGTAGATGTCTGCCGTCTGGAATCGGAACCAATGTTTCGGCACATGTCTTTGACATGAGTTGTTTCTTCGCGCTTCCAGGATTTCACCACAAATAGTGACATGTGCTCTTTCTTCAATCCTTGATTCAAATATGGGAAATGCGTGTTATTATTCGGTTGAGAAGCTTTTATCACCCAGTGTGCTGTCAAAAGTCTGAAAGTTAGAATTTATAAAACAGTTGTATTACCGGTTGTTCTTCATAGTTGTGAAACTTGCACTTTCACTTTGAGAGAGAAGCAGATGTTAAGGGTTTTCGAGAATAAGGTGCTGAGGAAAATATTTGGGGCTAAGACGGATGAGTTTTCAGAAGAATGGAGAAAGTTACACATCGCAGAACTGCACGCATTGTATTCTTCACCTGACAAAATTAGTAACATTAAATTCAGACTTTTGAGATGGGCAGGACATGTAGCACGTATGGGTAAATCTAGAAATGCATATAGAGTATTAGTTGGGAGGCCGGAGGGAAAAAGACCTTTGGGGAGGCCGAGACGTAGATGGGAAGATAATATTAAAATGGATTTGAGGGAGGTGGGATATGATGATAGAGACTGGATTGATCTTGCTCAGGATAGGGACCGATGATGGGCTTATGTGAGGGCGGCAATGAACCTCCGGGTTCCTTAAAAGCCAGTAAATAAGTAAGTACGTATGGGTTTACATTGGTCCTAATTTACTGTATTTTTATCCATTTTAATTATTGTTTTGTTTTAATTATTGTTTATCTCTCTCTCTTTCTATTTCTTTCTCTCTCTCCCCGTCTCTCTCTCTCTCTCTCTCCCCATCTCTTTGACAAGTCTATGGTTTTAACTGTTTTATGGACAAATAAAAATTAAAAAAAAAATAATAGCAAGGTTCTCAAGAAAATTTTTGGGCCTAAGACGGATGAAGTTACAGGAGAAAGGAGAAAGTTACACAACACAGAACTGCACGCATTGTATTCTTCACTCAACATAATTAGGAACACTAAATCCGGACTTTTGAGATTGGCAGGGCATGTAGTAGGTATGGGTAAATCTACAAATGCATATAGAGTGTTAATTGGAAGACATGAGAGTAAAAAATCTTTGGGGAGGCAATCAAAAGTAATTGCTAAATTACTACAATTTGGTTTAAGAGACCATTACTTGCTTTCAGTGATCTGATGACTCGTTTATTTTTAGGATTCACTTAATAAAACCATTTGTTGGTAGATGGGGTGGTAATATTAAAATAGATTTGAGGGAGGTGGGTTGTGATTTCCCCCCCCCCCAGAAATGTATATTTATTTAAGTACCAGGTCGCAAAATGGACCCCTGCCTTTTACAAGATGTATGTAACATAGTACATGATTCAGTATAAAATACAATTTACATTCAAACACTTTCACCAAGCGTGAAGTGTTTTACAAGAAATCACTCATTCATTAAACACGAGAAATTACTAAACTATTGAGCAACGGATTTGGATATGTTCTTACTGAGTTTAAGAATTTGTTTCTGGCATTTTGAATATAATCACTAAATAACAATGTGGGTTATGATGGTAGGGACTGGATTAATCTTGCTCAGGATAGGGACAGATGGCAGGCTTATGTGAGGGCGGCAATAAACCTCCGGATTCCTTAAAAGCCATTTGTAAGTAAATTTAAATTACTGTTTTCTTAAAGGATATCGAATTTAGTTGTCTTTTTTGGGGGGAACAGGGGCCTCTTACATAAAATCTAGTATGAGAAGGGTGGCACGGTCTCAAAAAGTTTGAGAACCCCTGCATTAGGTGCTCAAAAATATTAGGAGTGCTATTCATAGACATTTCGCTAGCCCGCGTTACGAGCGTGCTAAACTAGCCCCGGCTATCTACTGGTTACTTGTATGGGATTCGTATCATATCATATCGCTAACACTGGTTTGTGAATACGAAAAACTTTAGTTCGCTGATCATCCACCGGAAGTCTGCGCTAAGAATGTCTATGAATACGGACCTAGAGGTGTATATCCATCACAATATATTCCATAATTCAGAACTTGACGTTTACTTGGAATGTATTTGAAGAATTTGCCGCACTCTACTCTTACGGCAAAGGCTATTGTGTATCTTGATACACTTTGGGCACATTATTCTGCACACGTTGCGATTGTGGCAGTCTGGACCTGACATCAAGACTGGAGTAGGGCCGCGGAATCGATCCTGACTAGGCAGGGCCCACTGGGAGCACAGCTCCGTACGCTGGGCCGTGTTGGCAGGGCCTCCTTCCTTCCCCGGCTGCGTATTACCCCTTCCTCACCGCTGTTTTCCTATCTTATTTTCATCATCAATACTTCTCGTTCAACGGGCCTGAATTTCCTAATGGGGCACTGATGGCTACTTAGGAAAGACGTAAAAAAGACGATTAAAGGTTTGTTTTATTACGGTCTCTGGGGGGAGGGGGCGGTGAAGAAAGGCTTTCCCAAGAAAAATCGCTTTACAAAACAACAGCTGCCTATTCTCTTCCTAGGATGTATCTCCAGCCCAACAGATAGCTAGAAAGTTTACTTTAGAAGTCGGTGTTCAGATTAAAAAATTCCGAAAAATCCAAATGGAATTTGTGGTGAATAATGGTAATTCCGGCATTGATATGTGGTTTTATTTATTTATTTATTTATTTAATAACCAGGTGGCCCGGGTTCGAATCCCGGTCGGGGCAAGTTACCTGGTTGAGGTTTTTTCCGGGGTTTTCCCTCAACACAATACGAGCAAATACTGGGTGACTTTCGGTGCTGAACCCCGGACTCATTTCACCGGCATTATCACCTTCATTTCATTCAGACGCTAAATATCCTAGATGTTTATACAGCGTCGTAAAATAACCCAGTAAAAATTTATTTATTTATTTATTTATTTATTTATTTATTTCATAACCGTGTGGCCCGGGTTCGAATCCCGGTCGGGGCAAATTACCTGGTTGAGGTTTTTTCCGGGGTTTTCCCTCAGCCCAATACGAGCAAATGCTGGGTGACTTTCGGTGTTGGACCCCGGACTCATTTCACAGGCATTATCACCTTCATTTCATTCAGACGCTAAATAACCTAGAAGTTTACACAGCGTCGTAAAATAACCCAGTAAAAAATGTATTTATTTATTTATTTTTTTTTACTTCAGTTAAGGCCATGAGGCCTTCTCTTCCATACTACCAGAAGTGAAATACACAATGAAACAATGACAAAAAAAGGAAAGTCATACTTAAATATAAAAATAATTTTCATGCACATTAACAAGCTTACATGTCATGAAAAAAAGGACCATCTTGATACCTTTTTTATAAGTGCTCTCTCAAATTACACATCTTTATGCTAGAGTTAACAAGCATCGTCGCCAACAAATCTGAGACGACCTATTTCTTGTAGTTTTTTTTAGTAGGTTATTTTACGACGCTGTATCAACGTCTCTGGTTATTTAACTTCTGAATGAGATGAAGGTGATAATGCCGGTGAAATGAGTCCGGGGTCCAACACCGTAAGTTACCAGCATTTGCTCATATTAGGTTGAGGGAAAACCCCACAAAAAACCTCAACCTGGTAACTTGTCCCGACCGGGAATCGAACCCGGGCCACCTGGTTTCGCGACTAGACGTGCTAACCGTTACTCCATAGGCGTGGACAGCGAATTCTTCTTAATATTACTTTTTATCTAGGCTTCTCTTTCTTAATTAGTTTGCAAGATAAAATTTACTTTGCTGGATAGTATTCAGATTTCTGGTTTGAATGATGTGCGTCTATCTCCCTAAGATGTTTACTATGTCATTTATCATCATCATCATCATCATCATCAGTAGCTCTACACCTCATTGCTGAGTCTTGGCTTCCTCAAGGACTCGTCTCCAGCCATCGCGATCCAAATCTACCATCCTCCAATTTCTCACGCCAAGAGCTCTGGCATCACCATCCACTCCATCAATCCATCTCGTTCTCGGCCTTCCTTTCCTTCTTGTCCCATCCGGCTGTGTTAGCATTACTCTCTTTGGGATCTCTGCCTCTTCCTTCCTTATCAGGTGTCCTGCCCATCTTAGCCTGGTTGACATTATGTATTTAGAGACTTCCACATCTTCATAAAGAGAATACAATTCTTGGCTATACCTTTTCCTCCACGCACCCCTGTCACACACTGAGCCATAAACTCTGCGCAATATTTTTCTTTCAAAACACTGGAGAATTTGTTCATTATTTTTGTTCATAGTCCACGTTTTACAGGCATACAGTAGTACTGGACTTATGAGGGTCTTATCTAACGAGACGTTCACAGATCTTGATAATACAGACGTGGACAAATTATTAGCAAAATTGAACATTTTTATTATATATTTTTACAAAATATGATTCTTCAATTTAGACTACAGTTGACATTTTTGTGTATTTCCAAATTATTAGCAAAATTGAAGATTTGTATTGTATATTTTTCAAAATTTAACTCCTCAATTTGGACTACATTTGATATTTTTGCATATTTACAAATTATTAGCAAAACTGAAGGTTTTTATTGTATATTTTTACAAAATTCGATTCTTCAATTTGGACCACAGTTGACATTTTGGATATTTCCAAATTATTAGCAAAACTGAACATTTTTGTTTTATATCTTTACAAAATTTGACTCTTCAATGCAGTTGACATTTTTGCTAATTTGCAAATTATTAGCAAAATTGAAGATTTTTATTATATATTTTTACAAAACTTGACTCTTTAATTTAAACTACAGTTGACATTTTTGCATATTTCTGTCTCCTGTAATGATGGAAATATGCAAAATTGTCAACTGTAGTCTAAATTGAAAAGTCAAACTTTGTAAACAGAATTATCATAAAAAAAATCGTCAATTTTGTTAATAATTTGTCCACGTCTGTATGTTACTCTTCATATGTTGAGTCAGACCAAAATATCTATTGGCCATCTTAACCCCTTGTTTGATTTCTTGCGTAACATCATTGTTCATTTGGACTATGGACCCCAAGTAAGCGAACTGGTGTAGGGGAACATGGGGCAGGACGGGGTAGTTAATGTTTGAATGCTTTTATTTGGTATCAAATAATGTAAATGTATGGGTTTTATGACATATATGCTTTTATTACACTGTAAACAAGTAAAAAATGTGCACTTACAGTGAAATCCGGTTATTATAACCTTAAAATAAATTAGTTTTTCGAAATGTGTGTTTTGTCCCGTTCTGCCCCACGTATGGGGCAAAATGGGGTATCTATTTTTTGTAATAATTAAATGGCAAAAGTGACAAAAATTATATACTGAAAGTGTGAATACCACAACATTTTACAAGTTTACTTGAGAAAAAGTCATTCGCAAAATACGCAAATGTGCGTGGCATCCTCGTCTTCACCGTCTACTCCTGCACAACAATTGTGAGCCCATTTCAGACATGATACGCATCTGACAAACAACAGAACGAACAACCCATTACAGGAGGTGAAATTTAATTAAATATGACGTGGGGCAGGACGGGGTACTGCCCTGTTATGCCCCACCCCGTTTTGCCCCACAGTGACAATTTCTAAGTTATGAGGTATTTGCAGCAAAAATAACGCACGAAATTTAAGAAAGTTTCGGAATTAAAAGCCAGGTAAGCACTCTATAATATGACATTAAAATAGATTATCTAAATAAATCTCATTTCTACTTACGTGTGACAAGAGAACACTTTCAAGTTGCAAATGAATGATACAATATGATGCAGCAACCGAATAACATACAACAGATGCAAGGATTGGCAGTAAGTGTTGCGTGATGATATATTTACATGAGTTGACGAAGTTCTAAAAGAAATTCGGTAGATTGCACTACTTGTTGGGAATATAGAGGCTATACCCCGTCCTGCCCCCCTTCCCCTTCCTGCCCTATATTCCCCTACTAATTTAAAGGCATGTTATTTATAATAATAATAATAATAATAATAATAATAATAATAATAATAATAATAATAATAATAGCCACCGCCGCAGTTCAGGCGGTAGCGCGTCTGTCTGCTGATGAGGAGTTGCGCTGTCGTGGGTTCCATTCCCGCTTGGGTTGATAATCTGGTTGGGCTTTTCCCGAGATTTTCCCCAACCGGCGAAAAGGCGAACGTCAGGTAATATTTGGTGAATCCGCGGCGTCATCTCGCCAAATACCATGTAGTTATCACCAATTTCATCGACGCTAAATAACCCAGTACTTGATACTTACTTACTTACTGGCTTTTAAGGAACCCGGAGGTTCATTGCCGCCATCGGTCACTATCCTGAGCAAGATTAATCCAGTCTCTACCATCATATCCACCTCCCTGCAATCTGTTTTAATATTATCCTCCCACCTACGCCTTTTCCTCCTCAGGGGTCTTTTCCCATCAGGTCTTCTAACTAACACTCTATATGAATTTATAGATTCATACAGCAACGTTAAATAACCGAGTAAAACGTACCTTTTAAAATGATTCATATTTATTTCATTATCCTTCATTAAATCTTTTCTACCATTTATCTTGTTTATGTTAGTTAGGTTATGTTACAGCTTCTGCTGTATGAGATTATGGATAGTCACGTATCAGAGATTGTTTAATGTATGTTGATAATTGAAGTGGAATGCAACTGTTTTAATAAAAATGAAAATGAATCAACAAAGCCTTCTTCACTAGTAATCGTTCATAGAGTTCAATGAAGATTGTATAGTTGGCACAACTGTTAACAAGGGAACAGCCGATCATAACACACTACTGGCATCTAGCGGAATATTTGTAATGATGAGATAGTACAATAATACATTTTCAAGACAGTTTAGGATTTTGAGTAAGTCAATTAATATTTTATTGTATTAGAGTACTTTATTTCTTCTAATCTTTATATACTTTCTTCTAATCATGTAATATTCAATTAATTCCCACGCGAGTTTTGATTTTCTCTAGATAAATCAAAACTTTAGTGAGATTACTATAGATAAAAAAAAAAACAGACACAATTCCATCCATCCACGAAAAAAATATATATATTTCGTAAAATCAATGTACTAACACAACTTCCAGATTTGCTTTTCTTCCGAATTAGTCATGGTAAATGTTTCAGAGAACGAAATGTTTGTTTACGCATAGCAAGTGCGTAATAACATTTTCATCGCAGTATATTCTTCATTTTGAAATAGCCTGTGCAGGGATAAATCGCGTCTCCCAAGAGAAATTAGCTACAGCCTCAGCTTTGCACACCAAAACCCACGTTGAGATCCCGAGTTCATGTGGGATTTGTTATGGCTAATGTAGGTGTTTGGGACATTTTTACACGTTTAACTTATTTCACATTATATTTTAGCATTACTTCGTAAATATTATTATTAGGCTATTATTATTATTATTATTATTATTATTATTATTATTATTATTATTATTATTATTATTATCATTTTTATCACCACCATCATCTCCTTTTTAGGCTCTCAAGATCAATCAGTTCAGAATTAGGCCTGGCTCACAATAAAGCGGGAACAGAAACGAGAACGAGAACGAGAACAAACATTATTAAGGCTGGTTCACAATAAACCGGAAACGAGAATCGGAACGAAAACTAAAACGGTAAAATTGTTAAAATGTGTACATCTAAATGTGAGCATTCAAAATTAACGAAAAGCCTGCCGGAGCCCGGGATCGGGAACGTAGAGTTGGCCAAGTTTCAACTTTGGCGTTCACGTTTCCGATCACAGCCCACTAGATTCATTCTATTGCCATCTAAAAGCTATTTTGTCGTCATATATTTTGTAGCAAGAAGACTGTGACATAACCTATGCATTATTTTGTTCTGTGCTGTGTATCATGGAGCAAGTTTTATTTGATGAGATTCTAATATTGAATGTTGAGGAAAATCCTCACGTTTACGATAAAGATGAGAAAAGAAGAAGAATACGTGGCTTTCAATAGCTGCATCTTTGAACACCGATCGTAAGTGAATCATATTTTATTACTGTATTGGTTGTATTACACACTTTATATTCATGTTCAATTCAATAACTACTGTTGTGTTCATTTTTGTTCTATTACAAATGTTTCTTCTCTAATTATTTTACGTTATGGTAGACTTAAAATAGGTTGGGTTAATAAAGATGCATGGGCATATTTATAGTACCGTACCTAATGAAATGTTTCAGTTGAAATTTCGAAGTTGGTTAACCTGTGTTTATGTTGGCTGCCTTGTACTCATGAGAGAACGCCATTGGTCAATTATACACAAATAACATCAGAATACGTAATATCGACTTTACATATCGTTATTGACATGTATATCGATATGCATAGTCGTCTACGTTCTCGGTTTATTGTGAATAAAAAATTTTCATATTCATGTCCTCTGCTTCTCGTTTTCATTCTGGTTCTCCTTCCCGGTTTATTGTGAACCAGCCTTTGCAAATAAATAGGCCTATACTTAAATATGAGCTTTCACGATAATCGAGAAGCTTGCCGGATCCCGGGAACAAGGACGTACAAGTTGGCGAAGTTTTAACTTTGCCGTCCTCGTTTCAATCACATCCTACTAGATTCACTCTGTTGTCATAATGAAGACATTCGGTCGTTGTATATTTTGTAACAAGGAGGCCGTGACATAATTTCTTCCTCATGGATTGTTTCTATCCAACTCGGAAATACTTTCAATATATAGTACATGTATATGTGACAGATTGCCACGCAAATTGAATTCTTAAATATTCGGTGTCATAAATTTTGAAGTTGGTTAACCTGTGTTTATGTTGGCTGGCTTGTACTGGTGAGAGAACGCCATTGGTCAATTATACACAAATAACATCAGAACGCGTAATATCGACTTTACATATCGTTATTGACATACATATCGATATGCATAGTCGTTTTCGTTCTCTGTTTATTGTGAATCAAAAATTTTTTTCCTTCAAGTCGTATGCTTCCCGTTCTAGTTCCGCAACGGAAACGAAGAGAACAAGAACGGAAAGAGGTACCGTCAATGTTTTCCGCAATGAAGATTACTTAATCGGCGAACTTTTGTACGGGTTTCTCAACGATTATTAGAAACTATGGGCCGTATTCATAGACATTTTCAGCGCGGGCTTCCGGTGGATGATCAGCGTTTTTCGTATTCATAAACCAGTGTTAGCGTCCACACCTGTGGAGTAACGGTCAGCGCGTCTGGCCGCGAAACCAGGTGGCCCGGGTTCGAATTCCGGTCGTGGCAAGTTACCTGGTTGAGGTTTTTTCTGTGGTTTTCCCTCAACCCAATACGAGCAAATGCTGGGTAACTTTCGGTGCTGGACCCCGGACTCATTTCACCGGCATTATCACCTTCATTTCATTCAGACGCTAAATAACCTAGATGTTGATAAAGCGTCGTAAAATAACACAATAAAAAATAATAATAAACCAGTGTTAGCGATAGGATATGATTTGAATTCTGTACTAGTAACCAGTGGATAGCCGGGGCTAGCTTAGTACGGGAGAGATTAAAATGTTGCATTAAAAAAAGTTCATGTGATTTTGTGCAGTAAACCATTATTGTTTATTTTTTAGACGTCCAATAAAAAATGGACCAATATTGTCAATATTGTTACATAAAATGGAAATTTACCATAAAGTTCTATTAATGAAAATTTGTACAGTGACATCATTTTATTTTTACTAACATTTTTAATATTAACCTGGCTATACCTTTAGAGAACCGGAAACACCGTTCGCTACCCCTTCCACGACTGGAGTTCGATTATACCGGCGTAATATACAAACAAATCACTCTACTAGATATAGGAGGGAAGAAAAGTAGTTCATACATTTACGTAAGCTAGGAAATATCGCGATTTTGAGTTCGATAATTTTGATTAGGTTTTTGTTTAATCGAAATAGAGTACAGTATTAACAATAAGTGTTTTTACTCACGAAATGAGCTATCCATGCGAACGTATTCATTATGCAGTGTATATTATACTGTCTACAACACATTAGCGTACAATATAGAGAATGAAGTTAAATTGAAAAATAATCATAATATGAATATTTAAACACATTTTTGAAAATGGTGGCTGTTCATTTCGATACAGGCTTCAGTTCTTTTGTGCATTTTATCGCACTATAGACTATTGCATCTAATTCCAATTCCCAGATTCGTCCTTCATACTAGTAACTCATGTTGAAATAATTCTGTACCTACTCTATAGAAGAGTACCTTACGTACTGTAAATTCAATCTTCACTTCTGCCCGACCTGCACAGATAAAATTACTCAGACATGCTACCTACTGTCCGTCCAAGTGGTTATGCCGCAGGATCGTAGAAAGGGGGGGGGAAATCATATGACAGTTAATTACTTAACGAGGCCCTTTTACTTAAGTTATTTTAAACAGTTGTATAATATTACGTAAACGTCCAATTCCTAACAGAAATTAATGTTTTCAGAAAAGAGCCAAGACAGCCCAGCTTGTACAGAGGGGAGTGTAGAAGCAGGTGGGGGAAATCGGGATGCGACGTAGGCAAACGGACGACAGTACCTGTGCGAAAATATGATTCAATATTGAAAGCTCTTTCGTCACTGGAAAACGCGAAATTATCTCTGGAACGTACTATACTCACTAACTCAGTGCTGTTTACTATATGCGGCCTTGATTCTGCCTGAAGGACAATTGGAACTTCATTAGTAGAAGGTGTGGGAGTGAAGTACATTCAAAAACTCAGATACAATAAAAATTTAAGTAAAAATAAAATGATGTCCCTGTATATACTGTTCGTGTTATGTAAACAACGGTTCGCCCCTGCATTAGAAGAGAGCATCTGTTTTGTACCGGTATATCTGTACCCGCTTGAGCTGTACTGTGTACTTGAAAACTCCCTCCTCCCCCATCCAGCAACGTTGCCAAACGCCTAATATTGTTAACTTTAATAATCAGTTAAATATTGAAATTACAAAAAAATTGTGAGGACATTTTTTCTCCCTTATGACATAAACAATCATCAGTTAAAATAATGACACCTATACCAGTTACACCCTGTACAGTCGTTATACGCAATCACAGGCATTTCCTCCAGTCTCCAGTCACTATTTTTTTTATCAGATTATAGACCTAAACCTAAAGGCCCGAATGAGAAAAGAAAGATCTGGATCTTGTTCCCTTTCAAAGGAAGACAAATAGAAGTCAGCGACACTCGACCGTAGCAGAGACATTTAAACTGCGGAGAAGGGAGATCAAGTTTCTTTCTGTAAGTACATTTCTCGTCAGTAATTCTAATGTTAGTGATGAACTGCTTCCTTGCCCCTAATTACAATATCGGAGTTCATTTCCCTCGACCTCCTTTATGGTCCTCAGAATTTACTCTGTCATCCGATAAAATCGAGCAGAACTTAAAGGCTAGACTTTAATATTTAATGTGACTTCCCGTGGATCGTTATTAGAGCCTGGGACAAGTTCACCAATTCGAAGAGTTACTAGATTAATTTTCTTTAATTATTTTCTAGTTTTACTTATTTTAAATTAGTGAAAAATTCTTCAACTCAGAATGAAATGACATATAAGGAAGCCATGAAAATGCTTTTCAAGAATCAAATAATAGTAGTAGTAGTAGTAGTAGTAGTAGTAGTAGTAGTAGTAGTAGTAGTACTAATAATAATAATAATAATAATAATAATAATAATAATAATCTGGGTGTTTGATAATATCAACAATGCGATATTATATAATTCATACTTAGTAATATGAAGAGTCATCAATTCTTTTGGCAAAAGAACTAGACTCTTTTTCAGTAGTTTTAATTTGTCATGAACTTTTCATTTTCCTTTCTTCGTTTCTTTATCTCCACCTCTCTTTGTCACTTTCTCTCTTTGCCTCTGTGGCCCTTTGCATCTTTATCTCTTTCCCTCAAACTCTTTTTTTTCTCTTTGTTTCTTTTCATCTTTTTTCTTTATTTCTCACTTTCCTCCTTTCTTTCCTTGTCCCTTTCCCTCCTTTTTTTCTTTGTCTCATTCTTTCTTTCTTCCCTTGCATCTTTTTTTCTTTTTTCTCTTTCTTTCTTTCTTATTATCATTATTTCTTCCTTTCTCTAACTCTTTCTTCCTTCTTTTCTTTCTTTCATTCATTCTTTCTTTCTCTCATTCATCCTTTCTTTCTTTCTCTCATTCATCCTTTCTTTCTTTCTCTAGTTCTTTCTTTCTTTCTCTCATCCTTTGTTTCTTTCTCTCATTCATCCTTTCTTTCTTTCTCTCGTTCTTTCTTTCTTTCTCTCATTCATCCTTTCTTTCTTTCTCTCGTTCTTTCTTTCTTTCTCTCATTCATCCTTTCTTTCTTTCTCTCGTTCTTTCTTTCTTTCTCTCATTCATCCTTTCTTTCTTTCTCTCATTCATCCTTACTTTCTTTCTTTCTCTCATTCATCCTTTCTTTCTTTCTCTCATTCATCCTTTCTTTCTTTCTCTCGTTCATCCTTTCTTTCTTTCTCTCATTCATCCTTTCTTTCTTTCTCTCGTTCTTTCTTTCTTTCTCTCGTTCTTTCTTTCTTTCTCTCGTTCTTTCTTTCTTTCTCTCGCTCATCCTTTCTTTCTTTCTCTCATTCATCCTTTCTTTCTTTCTCTCATTCATCCTTTCTTTCTTTCTCTCATTCATCCTTTCTTTCTTTCTCTCGTTCTTTCTTTCTTTCTCTCATTCATTCTTTCTTTCTTTCTTTCTCTCGTTCTTTCTTTCTCTCATTCTTTCTTTCTCTCATTCATCCTTTCTTCCTTTCTCTCGTTCTTTCTTTCTTTCTCTCGTTCATCCTTTCTTTCTTTCTCTCGCTCATTCTTTCTTTCTCTTGCTTATTCTTTCTTTCTGTCAGTCATTCTATCTTTCCTTCTCTCATTTTTTCTTTCTCTCCTTCTCTCGTTCATTCTTTATTTCTTCCTTTCTATCCTTTTCTCCCTGTCTCTCGCTTTCTTCCTTTTTCTATCTTTCTTTATTTACTCCTTGCTTTCTTCCATTCTCTCTATATCTTTCTTTTCTCTTCCTTTTTCTCACTCTCTTGCTTTCTCTCTCTTTATTTCATCCTTCCTTCTTTTTCTTGCTTTCTTTCTTTCCTTGACTGTATTTGTTCCGTTCTTCCTTGTTTTGTTTCCACTTCATGGATTAAACATACAGAATATCACAGTTTATGCGAGTATTATTTTATATCCGTCTCTGTTCCGTGCTTCACAGAAATTTGTTGACCTTTAGACCATTCAAAAATATTTTTTATAACGGTGGGTTTTAAAATAATCCTGACTCTTCATAAGCCAAACATTTCAATATTCCCAGCTGAGTTGGAAAATCCCTCAGTAGTGCGCGTGAGAGGAAGTCCTAGGGAAATTGATGCCTGTCACTTTGCAAAATGCTTAGGGTTAACACCAGTATGGCTGTGACTTCGTAGAAAAATGTAAAACAATTATTATTACTATTATTATTATTATTATTATTATTATTATTATTATTATTATTATTATTGTATGGAATTCAACGGGTTACATCAGCTTCTTGTCTATGCGGATGACGTGAATTATTAGGAGAAAATCCACAAACGATTAGGGAAAACACGGGAATTTTACTTGAAGCAAGTAAAGCGATAGGTTTGGAAGTAAATCTTGAAAAGACAAAGTATATGATTATGTCTCGTGACCAGAATATTGTACCAAATGGAAACATAAAAATTGAATATTTATCCTTCGAAGAGGTGGAAAAATTTAAATATCTTGAAGCAACAGTAACAAATAGAAATGACACTCGGGAGGAAATTAAACACAGAATAAATATGGTTGAGAAGCTTTTGTCATCTAGTCTGCTGTCAAAAAATGTGAAAGTAAAATTTGTAAAACAGTTATATTCCCAGTTGTTCTGTATGGTTGTGACTCTCACTTTGAGAGAGGAACAGAGATTAAGGGTGTTTGAGAATAAGGTGATTAGGAAAATATTTGGGGCTAAGAGGGATGAAGTTACAGGAGAATGGATTTACACAACGCAGACCTGCACGCATTGTTTTCTTCACCTGACATAATTAGGAATATTAAATCCAGATATTTGAGATGGGCAGGGCATGTAGCACGTATGGGCGAATCCATAAATGCATATAGAGTGTTAGTTGGGAGACCGGAGGGAAAAGACCTTTGGGGAGGCCGAGACGTAGATGGGAGGATAATGTTAAAGTAGATTTGAGGGAGGTAGAATATAATGATAGAAACTGGATTAATCTTGGACAGGATAGGGACTGATGGCGGGCTTATGTGAGGGCGGCAATGAAACTGCGGGTTCCTTAAAAGCCATTTGTAAGTACAGACGTGGACAAATTATTAGCAAAACTGAAGATTTTTATTATATATTTTTACAAAATATGATTCTTCAATAATTTAGACTACAGTTGACATTTTTGCGTATTTCCAAATTATTAGCAAAATTGAAGATTTGTATTGTATAGGCCTATTTTTAGAAAATTTAACTCTTCAATTTTGACTACATTTGATATTTTGCATATTTACAAATTGTTAGCAAAACTGAAGGTTTTTATTATATATTTTTACAAAATTCGATTCTTCAATTTGGAATACAATTGACATTTTGCATATTCCCAAATTATCAGCAAAACTGAAGATTTTTATTTTATAGTTTTACAAAATTTGATTCTTGAATTTAGACTGTAGTTGACATTTTTGCTAATTTACAAATTATTAACAAAATTGAAGATTTTTATTATATATTTTTACAAAATTTAACTCTTCAATTTAAACTACATTTGACATTTTTGCACATTTCTGTCTATTGTAATGATAGAAATATGCAAAATTGTCAACTGTAGTCTAAATGGAAAAATCAAATTTTGTAAACAGAATTATCATAAAAATCGTCAATTTTGTTAATAATTTGTCCACGTCTGTAAGTAATTAAGTACGTATTCACAACTAGGTTAAGATTTACAGTATATGCACTAAGTATGAAATATGCATAATAAAGCAAGAAATATGTAAAGATATATAAAATCCATTTTTTGCATGCTTTACTATCTATCTAAAAACACAATATGGGATAATACAGTACACATTATATTATATTATATTATATTATATTATATTATATTATATTATATTATATTATATTATATTATATTATATTGTCTGATTGAGGTTATGGCTGATATGTACATCTATTATCAGTATGTGTCAGAGGAAGAACAATTATTTGTACGCAACTGAAGTCAGATTAGTTTAATATGTAGCAAATTGGCGATGTATATTATGGAGGGGAAAAGGAAGTGGCCACCCTACCCCATTATCTCCTGACCTAGTTGCCTCATAAGTGGTGTCTTGCTGGTATCACTTGCGAGGTTCAGACCTATTTTCGGACAGTTGACTATACAACAGCAACAACATATTACACTATCACTAGAGTCTAGACTATATTGCATTACACTCTGTCCGGAATCCTCACCACAAAGTTATTTCTCTACAGAACAGTTCATTGTCACACACTAATTGCTTTGTGCAGTTCGAAATGATTCATATTCGTGAATATTGATTCGACTTGACCGCCCACACGTGGGCATACCGATAGGGTTTGCGGTAGGAGCGCAATGCACAGAGTAGCTGGGTCAATCCGGAACGTAGAGTGGTGCGAACTGCACTCAACTAACATGCAAGCCAGGCTGTTTAGAGAAACTAGTTGGGATGACACGAAAGCATAGAATAAAGGTGAAGTCAAGCGAATAAATTAATGTTCTTAACACTAGACTAAATGAACTGACAGAAAATAACAAGAATTGGTTCACACGGGCATCGAAAAAGGATGAATCTAAACCAGACATAGGGATTTCAGACTTCGCGTGTCTGACTACTTTGGCTTCCACCCCCCTTTACTCTGCCAGTGTTTATAATTAAGGAGCGGATTCCTATGTAATTAAATATTCTTTTTGCGTGTGGTAAAACACAATTAACAAATATATTATTGTAATGTACCGAAGTACATATGATATTTCCATGCAGATATTCTGCGTCATCATACGATGACTATATTGCATTACACTTTGTCCGGAATCCTCACCACAAAGTTATTTTTCTACAGAACAGTTCATTGTCACACACTAATTGCTTTGTGCAGTTCAAAATGATTCATATTCGTGAGATGACATCGTATGATGACGCAGAATATCTGCATGGAAATATCATATGTACTTCGGTACATTAAAATAATATATATGATATGCGTAAATCACTTCGTGATTTAAGACGGCGCTTATTCCGTCGGATCCCGGCCAACTAGTCACTCATATCGAGTGCACCTCAGCACATGTGTGGACTTCGATCCTGCGTTCATAGACATCTATGACGTAGTGCAGAGGGCGGCCACTAGAGGGAACCCAAGAGTTGGAGCTTAATCTGAGACGATTCTAACCGGCGTCGGAGTTGTATCCGGTGTGGCTTAGTGGATAAAGCATCAGCACGTAGAGCTGAAAACCCGGGTTCAAATCCCGGCGCCGGAGAGAATTCTTCTCCGTTCCATTACTCTTTCATCGTACAATTAACAAAGTTAAAAATTCCGAACATGAAGTTTCAAGTTTAAAACCCGAATTTTATTTCACACAAAAACACATATTTTCACAAAAAATTATGTAAATACATATTTTCAGGCAATTTATTATAAATACATAAATCTTGGAGTTTTTTACTTAAATAATTTTTTACAAGAACTTTTAAACATTTTCAAACTAAATGAATTATATCACTCAGAAACACGTTATCTTTTTTTTTTAAGAATTCTTGGTTGCTTCGTGTTTCTAAGCGCTGTGTGGTGTATCCATTTTTGTAATAGTATCGCCTCAAGTTCTGAGAACTGCTAGGCAGCATATCAATGTTATTATTAGAGAATAAATTAACATGGACAAGGAGGAGAGATCTTGCAACACATAATTAGGAATGTTTATTGTTGCTGAAGATGATTTCATTCCACGCTTTGTTTGTAAAACACAACAGATAAGAGCTCGGGTATGAACATTATTTAATTTAAACAAATCTCTCACCTCTCGCTCATGTCCATCAAGTAACGCAATACGTCTTGTTGTGATTCCTTGTTATAGGGCTTCATCAATCGATATCCTTCAAGATATACTGAAAGATGATTGTTTAGAAAACGATTTGGCTTTCCTATTAGCAAATTTAAGCTTTTTGTGTGACACCAGAAAAAAACTCGAAATATCCAAAAACCTGTTGTCTAAAACAGGGAGGTGCGTGCCTTGGAAATTAAACTAGACTCGCTACCAAGTTCAGAAGTACAAGTACTAAGGGACAAATTCCAGAATGTGTTTGGGAAAAACAGTGGATATAAAAAAATGTGTAAAGTTGCTCAAGTATTGGAGGATGTGTCTGTAGGTGAAATTGACGGTATATGTGTTTGTGACATTCCTCTCTTTAAATATGCACGTATGACGTCCTGTGATGTGGGAAGATCGTTTTCACAGTATAAGTCGTTGTTCAGAGATAATCGGCATGCATTTGTGATGGAGAATTTGGAGATGACCTTTGTTGTTCACTGCAATTCTCGGCCAACTACTAGCACTCAAGCGTGGTTGGTGAGTGCCTAGCAACATTTTTTTTCAAGCTAAGTAAGGTAATTTTGTCATATTTAAAACAAAATATTTTTTTTTAATTTTTAGCAAATATTTTCGCACTTTTTAGCACATAAAAATAAATATATTTAAATTTTTAGCACATAAAAATCCGCTCCCCATTTATAAAGAACACGACCTACGTGGACAGAACCACCGATATAAGAACAGCATAAAGACGCGATTTATCTCACAAGAAGAGGTCGAACATTTAAAAAGGAATGGACCCATCCATATTTTGTGGCTCACAAAGAAAATGCAATGTTCTGTATGCTTGAAAAAGAAAAAAAAATTGTCACATATTTCTATTTACAATGTGAAGTGTCAAGCACGGATATATGGCTACTACAGCTTGGTATCATGAGTGATAAAACATTTGAAAACCCATGCTTTTAATTTATGAAAATATTGTTTTGTATTCAGACTCATGCACAGGCCAAAATCGGAATATAAAAATAGTTCTACACTAATTGATGTTGACATGACAGTAAAAACCATTGATCACAAGTTTTTTGTGTTTTATCTTCCAAATGATAGCGATTTCCCCATTATTGAAAAACACAGTAAAAAAAAAGAGTTCGTTTTTAAATAAATTGAATATTAATTGTTACTTTGCGCTGCCTTTTACAGAATGTTTACTTTAACTCTCA
The DNA here is from genome assembly GCF_040183065.1 of Periplaneta americana. Classification (NCBI taxonomy): domain Eukaryota; kingdom Metazoa; phylum Arthropoda; class Insecta; order Blattodea; family Blattidae; genus Periplaneta; species Periplaneta americana. The sequence continues at coordinate 215,064,208 of NC_091117.1, read as the reverse complement.
TTACCCATTTCTGACTTATACCGCTTTTGCTCTCAACGGCTCATATGCTATTAATATTCATTGCATTTATCTGATGCATGTAACCTTTAAGACTATTACACTCTTACTACGTCATACTACTTTTGACCAATAAAACGGTACGAAAGGACGTATTTCAACCAATCATGACTGCTTATCGCACAATTTTATCGCGTCCCTAGCATTTGTTTAATTTTATCGTGTCCCTAGCATTTGTTTAATTTTATCGCGTCCCTAGCATTTGTTTCTTTGTTTGCCAACATTTGAAACTGCGCTGGTCTGGACGTCAAAAATATATATAAAATTACAAACCACTCCAGTCGATGCACAGCAGTTTCAAATATGACTCGCATTGGCATTCAAGAACAAGAATTAATAAAAATCACTGATCATACCTATGCATCTTCTGAAATCCGATTTACAAATAAATGAAGAGCACCATTCGGAAATCCTGAATAAGTTGAATACACCATGTAGGCCTAAATAAACGAGTTCCACTTCTATTATGCACACGTCCAATATAACATCAATTGAACCACCAACCACATTCAAATTTGAAAATTGTACATTCAATAATTATTCCTTTTAAAATTATTCATGTTTATTTTTTACGTCATCGTCGTTAATTAAAACTTTTCTAACACTTGTGTATATTAGTTAGGTTATGTTATAGCTTCTGCTCTGAGAGGATAAAAAGAACTTCTGCTATATGATATTATGGATAGTCACGTAACAGAGATTGTTTAATATTAAGATTTATTGAATAGTAATCATTACAGTGTCTGTATAAAGACACTACTGCCATCTAGCAAGCATCTAGCGTAATATTTGTAATGTTGAGATGGTACAATAATACATTTGATGACAGTTGTATTTTCGTAAGTCAATTAATATTTTATTGTATTGGAGTACTTCGTTACTTCTAATCTTTATATACTTTCTTCTAATCGTGTAATAGTCAATTAAATCCCACTCGAGTTTTGATTTTCTCTAGATAAATCAAAACGTCTAGTGAGATTACTGTTGATAAAACATTGTAATAAATATAAATAGATAATTTTCTTAATTAATAACAGTGTATGTTTCCACATAAATGATTTCTTAGCATCGCCACAGATACACCTGATTGTACTTGTCACTATCTCTGTCACTAGAGAGTTCTTGAAATTTATATTTTCCCCGCTCTTCATAAAATATTTTGATATGATACCTCTTGCACAAAAAGGGAGATCTATAACTGAAACTTGATTAATATATTTCAGTATTACTTACATTTATCCTGGTAATAATGATCATTTTGACTCGTAGACACTTCGTTTTACAGTATTTTAACTTCCTATGATTGTATGTTAGAAGATTTGAAGAGAACGTTAGGATGTAGACCTTCGGCTCCCCCCTACTACTAATATCGCATAACACAATGTCAATACGGCGGTTGCTGTCGTCTGCGATACGACGAACTTTTCTGTTGATTTCGAGTTCGTTATTTTTTTTTTCTGGTTATTATATGCTTATTTAAGTTGTGTTAACTCTCGCTAAGTGATTTTATATTTTATTTTACAAGTCTTAGTTATTCTGTATTATTGTTAATATTTTTGTTTTATTATTATAATTAATTAATTAATTTGTATTACTATATTTGTATTATCTCCGTCACTGTTATTCTATTATTATTATTATTATTATTATTATTATTATTGTTACTATTATTTCTATCATCAACATTATTATTTATCTCTGTAAAATTTATGTAGACTACTGTACCGTACCCGAGCATGAGCATATGCTCATTTCGGATATCTATTCAAATGTACCATTTCAAATGTAAATTATGAATAAATTTTTAATTTGAAATCTGTAAAATTATGAATAAATTTGAAATTTGAAATCTGGAAATTGCAATTATTACAATTAATACAATAAGGGTGAACTGTTTTCTTTAATTTAAAAGTTTCAAATTATTTCATGTTTTCATTTATTTTTTAAATTTTACTGTTTTTATTAGTGTTTTTTAATAAATTATACGTTTTTCAATGTATTCTGACGAAGCCTAACACTATATTCTAATGGCCAAAATAAATTGAATTGAATTATATTCAAAAAAATTTACTCATCACAAGAATGGTTTGACATAGTGAGAATGTCAAAACGTAAGGCACCTGTAATCATGTTGAAAACAGAAAACAGATGACTTCTTATCGACTACATCACTTGAGGATTCGGTGAAAAACAGGAAAAAGACCACTGAGGGTAGTTAACTTGAACTGGTTACAGATCAGATGGCAACGATTCGAAAGAGATTGTCCATTCATGTTTAAATTTAAAACAACGCTGAATAATTCTCTCATTGGATTCCAGTCTATAAATTTGGAAAAGAAATCTCCTGGCCGCTCGCTGGCTAATTTACATAATATTAAGCAAAGTGCACTCTATCACAGGCGACGTGATGTAACAGAGAGAAAAAAAAAAAAGAAGGATATACTAGATTTGTTGCCCTGCCTTCCATCTGTATTCCACGGTTTTTACAAACACCTTCCATGTGTGTCGCAACGTACAAGGTTATCATGTGCTTCTATACTTGACTATGAAGGCAAAACTGATGAATATCATTATGTTTAGAATTTCATAAACAACCTTCCTCTCTGTATGTTTCTGTTTTATACCTATTATGAAATAAAGAGTAGCAATTAAAATGTTAGCCACTTAGTTACAAATGACATTTAAGGAACCAGCAGGTTCATTGCCGCCTTCACATAAGCCCGCCATCGGTTCCTATCCCTTGCAAGATTAATCCTCTCATCATATCCCACCTCCCTCAAATATATTTTAATATTATCTTCCCATCTACGTCTCGGTCTCCCTAAAGGTCTTCATCCCTCCGGTCTCCCAAATAACACTCTATATGCATTTCTGGATTCGCCCATACGCGCTACATGTCCTTCCCATCTCAAACGTCTGGATTTAATGTTCTTAATTATATAATGCGTGCCATTCAGCGTTGTGTAACTTTCTCCATTCTCCTGTAACTTCATCCCTCTTAGCCTCAAATATTTTTCTAAGAACCTTATTCTCAAACACTCCTAATCTCTGTTCCTCTCTTAAAGTGAGAGTCCAAGTTTCACAACCATACAAAACATTCGGTGATATAACTGTTTTATAAATTCTAATTTTCAGTTTTTTTGACAGCAGACTAGATGACAAAAGCTCTTCTCAACCGAATAGTAACGGGCATTTCCCATATTTATTCTGCTTTTAGTTTCTTCCCGAATGTCATTTATATTTGTTACTGTTGCTTCAAGATGTTTGAATTTTTCCACTTCTTTGAAGGATGCATATCCAATTTTTATATTTCCATTTCGAACAATATTCTGGTCATGAGACATAATTATAAACTTTGTCTTTTCGGGATTTAATTCCAAACCTGTCGCTTTACTTGCTTCAAGTAAAATTTCCGTGTTTGCGCTAATAGTTTGTGGATTTTCTCCTAACATATTCACGTCATCCTCATACACAAGAAACTGATGTAAACAAACCCTCACTGTTATCCTGAACTTTCCTAATGGCATATTCTAGACCGAAGTTAAAAAGTAAAGGTGATAGTGCATCTCTTTGCTTTAACCCGCAGTGAATTGGAAATGCATCAGGTAGAAACTGGCCTATACGGACTCTTCTGTAAGTTTCACCCAGACACATTTTAATTAATCGAACTAGTTTCTTGGGAATACCAAATTCAATAAGAATGTTATATAAAATTCCTGTCTTAACCGAGTCATATGCCTTTATGAAACCTATGAATAACTGACTTACTGTATCCTTATACTCCCATTTTTTCTCCAAAAATTGTCGAATACAAAATATCTGATCAATAGTCGATCTATTACGCCTAAGTCCACACTGATGATCCCCAATAATTTCACCTACATATGGAGTTAATCAATAAGTAATAATAATTACATGCATATAGCTGTTGTTTATGTTCGATGTGTTTTGTCTGCTATGCACCAGAAGCTCTAAATTTTCAGAGAACAACTAAACCAAGTCCACAAAGTGTTCCATTTCATGAAAAAACTAATATTAAAATAGTTCTAACCAAATTTCACAATTATAACAGTTTAAGATTGCATCTAAAATGTAATTACCAGGGAAAGAGATTTGGAGTATTATAAAGAATGATGAAACGTAGTATAGATATTCGTAGCTCAGTGACTGTCAAGCGAGCTGCATGGACGAGTACAGTCCACTTCATACAAACTTACACGCAACGTCAGAATAAACAAATGGAATAGTTTAATGACATATAGTGAGCTACATACATAATCTGCATTTCTTTTTGAACTACATGTGCTTTTCTTCGCAACTCACAAGACACCAATAAACAACATTACAAATATTTGCTTTTGCTTTTGAGGGTTTCTCCACTATTTAGCGGTTACCCTGTATTCCCATTCGCCAATCTTCCCGGTCAAGCCATTCATCTATTTCCAGAGACCTGTCACTCATCAATCTATGGATCTGTCCTCTCCAGGTTGTTCTTGGCCTATCCCGCTTCCTTCTACCATGAGGTGACCATTCCAAAAGAGTTTTAGGCCACCTACTTTCCTCCATTCTTCTGACATGTCCATACCATTGAAGAGTTCGTCTCTCAATTCTGTCCATCACTGTCTCCTCCATATCCATCATCCGTCTCACTTCTTCATTTCTCCTTCTTTCTAATCTGGAAACTCTGGCACTACGTCGTATTCCGTCCATTTCCACTGCCAAAATCTTAGATTTTTTACTTTCTACCAACGTCCACCCCTCTGCGCCATATGTCATTATACTTTCCACAACCGCCGTCAAAATCCTCTTCTTGGTGTCATTCAATATCGTCCTGCTCCACAGTACTCCATTCAGCATCCTTATGGCTTTTCTTGCTTGCACCAATCTACTATCTATTTCGGAGTTACAACTCCCTAAATCATCAATATATGACCCCAAATATTTAAATTTTTGAACAGCTCTAATAGTTCCTTGGTGTAAGGAGATGTCTCTTCCGTTTCCACCTACTACAAATATACATAATTAAATATGATCCTCTGCATCTTCGCGTGTCAGTGGACATATTGATGTTGATAGACAGTTGTCTTCTGTATGGAACTCGCGTCTGAATATGTAGATCCAAACGAAATGGCATTTTCAATTAATGCTATGCCTTGTTATAATAAATTGTAAATATTATTTTCAAATTTTCAAAATACAACTTTGCTCTGTTGCAAGGAAGGAAATTTTGTAACATGGAAAAACTCCGCTCTCCATCTGCAGAGACAATTAGAGAGTACTTGAAACAAGATACGTCAATTAAATTCACATGTTGAATGACGTCATTGGGACACGTCTTTGTTAGTACATCTGAAATCCGACTAAGAATATCGTATCCATCATTTTTAATCAAAACTTTGTTCATTTTTTCACCAACACGTTTTCTATTTCACCTTCTACTGCACTCAGTTTATTTACAATAGTCCTCATAATATTTGTTTGCTCAACTAGTTCTACTCCTGACTTTCCTAATTGAATAATGGCATCCGGTAAATATCCAAAATTTGACTTAATATCCGTGACTTCTTTCTCGATTGTTTCATCATTTAGCAGTTCCTGGCGTATTTGAATCGCAGCCGCGTCATCGGGATCGAAAGACTGGACCACTTTCTTCACAGATTGGAGGTGACGTGCGTAATAATTGCAAGCTTCTAACCATGACCCCCATCTCGTAGGAACTGGACATGGGGGAAGCGACAATTTAGGGAATTGTTTCCTGAATTTTGATACTTGATCTGGAGGTTTTACAAATATAGTCTTTCAATACTGTATTGTTAGTTGGTTTCACTTTCGGCATTGTACCTACTACTCTGAACTGCAAACCTGCATGTTGAAGTTCTTATGCGACAACTGTCCCGTTCACCTGTTGTTGATGTGCAGAGAGCTGAGAGTATGTCATAGAGGGGAGGACTTGGTATAAAGGGTTGTAAACAAATGACTGTGTAGATGCCAATACTAGCTTTTACTACTCCAAATTCCGTTCCCTAGTATTTACAATAACAAACAGAGTTTTAAAATACTCCCTAGAATTAATTATGGATTAATAGGTAACTTTAACATCATTTTACTCCAAACATGTCATGCTGGACTTGGTCTATTTGTGCTCTGAACCATTCAATTAACAATTACTTCCCAATCTCTGTGCCAGGATAATAGCTGTCAACAGAACTGTCCAAGACTCATGAATGTAAAACATCTTAGAAGTCGAAGTTTGAATAGCGATTTGGTTACGACTTGAGCTATTCTTCGTTCATTGAGTAGCGGAGACTCCACACAATTTCCAGCATCATCAATCATGCGTGCGATGTAGAGTGGGGGTGGACTTCTTTTCTTGTTGTGGCTGATGATAACGTAACAGACCCCATCTGCTGGAGCGATTCTCTCAGTTCGGCACCCTCGATGAACCGAAATCGTCAGTATTTTTATTTCTAACCTACTAATCGAACAAGTTTGATGACATCATAATGGATTGCCTTCTGACTCGAACTTCAAATAAAGGATTCTCGCCGTCGTCACTTCAATAAAAGTTACAAAAGAGTACGCTAGAGTCATCAATTTTTCATTAAACAAACTATGAAAAGGATCGGTTATCATGATGCAAAATGTGACATCATATTATATTATTTTGTTTTATTGTGGAATTACTTGTCAATAAGTTTATTACGCACAATATATTTAACTTTATTTCAATCGGTAATTATGTATGGAATTATAGGATGGAGTAGCTAATTTAAATCCAATTTTAATCCACTTTATTTATTACAGAAGGAAATAATTAAACTATGTCTTCATAAACCTATTGATTTTCCATCTCAAAATTTGTTTTTAGACTTTAATGTACTTAACGTAAAACAAATTTATTATATTGTATTAATAAAATTCATACATAAAAATCGAAATAATTTTGAATTGTATTCTCATAGTTATGAAGCAAAAGGTATGAATTCTTTAAGATTGTTTGAACCAAAATGCAACACTGTTACAGCATTTAATCATAGTAGTAATTTAGCCCCAAGAATATATAACAAATTCATATTTAAATATCCTAATCTTGTCAATTCTAATAGTTTTAGTATTAAATTAAAAAAGTTATGTATGGATTTTATAAAAATTAAAAAATTATTAATTTAAATTTATATACTATAATTGCATAGCAGACATAAGACAAATTGTATTGTATAATTACTAATTTCAATTCAGGAATACCCCCCTGAGCACGATTTCTACTCTTTCAGGGGCGAACTAAAGTTTTTCTGTATATATTATATTTTATTGTTACAATTATTAGCAAAATAATAAATAAATAAATAAATAAATAAATAAATAAATAAATAAATAAATAAATAATGTACAGGCACATCATTTTATTTTTACTTCAATTTTTATTGTACCTGAGTTTTTGAACGTACTTCACTCCCACTCCTTCTATTAATGAAGTTCCAACTGTCCTCCAGACAGAACCAAGGCCGCGTATAGTAAACAGCGCTTAGTGAGTATAGTACCCTACGTTCCAGAAATACGTTCGCGTTTTCCAATGACGAAAGAGCTTTCAATATTGAATCATATTTTCGCACAGGTACTGTCCGTTTGCCTACGTCGCATCCCGATTTCCCCCACCTGCTTCTGCTCGCCCCTCTGTAATAGCTGGGCTGTCTTAGCTCTTTTCAGAAAACATTAATTTGTGTTAGGAATTGGACGTTTACGTAATATTATACAACTGTTTAAAATAACGTGAAAGGGGGGGGAATCACGTGGCAGTTAATTACTTAACAAGGCCCTTTTATTTAAGTTATTTTAATTATTATTATTATTATTATTATTATTATTATTAAAATAACTTAAATGAAAGGGCCTTGTTAAGTAATTAACTATCACGTGATTCCCCCCCTCCCATTCTACGATCCTGCGGCATAACCACTTGGACGGACAGTAGATAGCATGTCTGAGTAATTTTATCTTTTCGGATCGGGCAGAAGTGAAGATTGAATTTACAGTACGTAAGATACTCTTTTATAGAGTAGGATAGAATTATTTCAACATGAGTTACTAGTATGAAGGACGAAACTGGTAATTGGAATTAGATGTATAGTGGGATAATATGCACAAAAGAACTGAAGCCTGTATCAAAATGAACGGCCACCATTTTAAAAAATGTGTTTAAATATCCATATTACGATTATTTTTCAATTTAACTTCTTTCTCTATATTGTACGCTAATGTACTGTAGACAGTATAATATACACTACATAATGAATACGTTCGCATGGATAACTCAGTTCGTGAGTAAAAACACTTATTCTTAATACAGTACTCTATTTTGATTAAACACAAACCTAATGAAAATTATCGAACTCAAAAGCGAAATATTTCCAAGTATACGTAAATGGATGAACTACGTTTCTTCCCTCCTATACCTAGTAGAGTGATTTGTTTGTGTTTTACGCCAGTATCATCGAACCTCAGTCGTGGAAGGGGGTAGCAAACTGTGTTTCCGGTTCTCTAAAGGTATAGGTTAATATTAAAAATATTAGTAAAAATAAAATGATGTCCCTGTACCAAGAATAGACACTATTGTACTCGTTATTTCGTTCATATTCGGTAAATTTCTTTTTACTAGGATCTTATACAGTTAAACGCATCACTATTTTCAGAAGAGAGTAGTAGTAATAATTTGATATTATACTCACGAGAGATTGCTAGTTTTAGATTGACAGCAATGCGTACTCACAACTTCTGTGACAGAGTATTTATTATTGTTCTTCCAAATAAATGTTTCTCATAAAATACTAATCCATCCATCCATTATTTATATAATTAAATTTAATTTAACTAGCTAGCTAGCTAGCTAGCGAGTACAAATTACAATTATAAAACAAAAATGTTTATAGCCACTCCTGTAAAAGCCAGGCTCGTGTACGGTGTGGTCTTAGCCAATAATATAACATAAAATTTACAAGGACAATTTACTAAATACAATAAGTAACTTAATTCAAACCAATAAATAACACACAAGAACAAAAAAAAGAAAGAGAAAAAGAGAGAAAAACACATTTAATACAAACTGACAATCAGACAGAAGCCAGTGATATTCAATAAAAACATGAATATAGTCGACAGAAATAAAGGGAAAAAATACACACATCTGTTAATATTATATATCACGAATAATTTTATAAATTTCTTCTCTAAAAGCTTCAATTTTAAAATATTTAAAATTTGGAAAATGGTTTGTAATTTTATTATAAAGTCTTGGGCCGAAACTAGCACCAAGTTTAAGAGCTGCATTTGTATGACATTTAGGCTCAATTAATGGGAAAGTAGACTTTTGTCTTCGAGTACGATATTCATGTCGATTAGATTTATGTTTTATTTGATTTCTGTGGTAGTAAGTTAGTAAACTATATTTATAAATTTCTTCAATAGTTAATACTTTAAAATCTGTATAAATTAAATTTGTTGGGTAATCCATATTTTTGGTCAGACAAATTTTTATTCATCTTCTGTGTAATAAAATTAATGGATTAAGTACAGATGATGCTACTCCACCCCAATTTATTATACCATATTGTATTAATGATTGTACCAAAGCTAAAAATATTATTCTCAATGCCTCTTTGGTGATAAAATTTCGAAGTATTATGAATTTATAAATTGTCTTTCTTATACTTGTACACATAAAATAATTTTGTTTATCCCAACGTAAATGCTGATCTATAATAATTCCTAAATATTTGACTTGTGTGGAAGGTGTTAGATATGGGCAATTACAATAATTATTTGTTAATTCATTACATAAAATATTATGTATTACTAAGTGATAATTAGTGGAGGTAAACATTTCGTTGTTAAAGAAAATGGAATATAGGTAGTTTTATTACTAATTAGTATTTAAGGACAGGAGATTAGAGTCAAGCCAATTTTTCACTGCATTAATTCTATTACTAGCATTTAAATAAGTGTTAGCCTACTCCAATTTTTCCCATTAAATGTTAGTAGTCTGTCTTTTATTTTCTGTATTCCAAATTTTGACAAGACTAAAAATAATTTCTCACATCAGTCAAGCAGCCGATGTTCACTTTTTATTCATTCACGTACTATTGCGTCACTTGTGAAATCCAAAGATGCTAGGTTAACAATCCAATAACTAGTTCCCCGTTAAATTCCTCTTCTGCAACCCGACAATCCACTAACTTTAACGGTCCACTAACTAATGGAGGAATACATTATTTATAGGGCTATTTTCTTGCAACTCGGTATAAAATATTATCACAGTCTACTATATACAGTCGCGAAGCTTGAGGTGATTTTTTGCAAATCTCACGATAAAGCGCTCCAAGCGGTTAGCAACTAGAAACAATAGACTGTCCACGGTCGACTTTGGATTTAGAGTGGACTGAGTCGTATTTCCATCGAGTACTAGGTCGTTGCGTATTTCGCATTGATGCTCGTGAAGAAAAATCCTAACATCTATTTCTTATTTTACTTCTAGATGCAAAAAGTGGTTAATAAACAGCACGAGGGAAGATCTAATGACAAAGAATGAAGCATATCTGTATAATAATATAAAGTTTTGCTCTCTTCATTTCGAAAACACACAATTTATGAATGAAAACAAAAATTAATTAATCTGGAATGCAGTTCCAACTTTATTTGATGTTTCAAATAAACCTGTTCTGTTATTACCTGCAGCTGAGAAACAAAGGCTTTGCGCTAATTCTACGTCTGTATCAGCTGATTCCTTGAATAATTGTACATTTTCGGACAACTTTGCCCTACTTTTTTTTTCAAAGGATATGTTTTTAATTATAGCTGTTAATTGTGTTGTTATTTTTATTTGTTACTTTACTAGAGACGTAGAAAAGGCCTGTTACAATAAAATTTATTGAACACGTTTTATTTCCAATTCTGGTGTGATTATTATTGCTTAACCTCATCCCACTTTGTTAACTACGTAAGCCTACACTACAAGTACCGGTACACGTAAGTTACTTCCATTAATTCATATTCCCATTATTATTGTTATTATATTATTGCTGTAAAGGGAAATGCAAATTAATATTTATTGGTTTCATAGTTCATTATCGCTATAATCTTGAATGAATGAAGCGATTATAGTAAATTTCAGTTCGTTTTGCACAAACAAAAATAATATTAACCTATTTCTTGCAGGTATCTTCCAGTTTATGGTGGAATTTAATATACTTCATTAAAATAATAAATGAATTTTATCCATTTAATATTTCAATAATGGAAGGAAGGTGTTAATTTTTCCAAAAGAACACAACAACGAAAGTGTAACATATTTTGTCGTCTACTAGGAGAGAGATCTGCGATGATGAGGCGATAGCAGCGATCCTAGTGGTGGGGAACTACCCATGTTTGCATTTTTACTACATATTGAGCTTCGCGACTGTATATAGTAGACTGTGATATTATCCTAGTCAACGGTTTTACTTCGACGGAATACTTAACTCGATTTTTTCCACTATTTCATCGCCATCAGACATCGTTGTTAGGTTCAGGGAAACGTACGGTGAATTCTACACAGCAAGCCTAATAGAAAATTTGAATTTCATAGAATCAATCATACATAAGCTATGTATTCGGAATGTGTGAAAGAACTGAACAATAGCGAAAGCATAGAGAAAATAAAGTTGCATAATCGTAGATATAGGATTCGGTGTTCCATTTGAGGAGTCGAAACTCAACTTCTCGCTTGACTAGAAGTGTATCTAATGTAGAGTTGATCTGCCATTGCTGGAAAGTTTTCGTTGTAGTTTTTCCAATATTCGTGGCTGGGGAGGAACTCTTAGATTTACAAGCTGCGTGACCAACTTTCCTCCAGAAACAAAAAGTCACAGGAGGCTTTTACTATGAAACCAAACTTTGAAGATTTAGTTACAACTCAAAACTATTTCTTCGGCGGAGGGTGACAAGTCATAAAAGGATTTGAGAAAGAGAAAAGATTCGCTGTCCATCTACGTCCAGTTAGCCAGCTAACGGTCTCTCACCTAATGGGTAGCAGTTCGATTTCAACCATCTTTCTGAAGACTTTTTTACTTTTTGATGAAGGTGATATTAGTAATGCGCCTCCTACTACTCCTAGTCACCTTTTCTGCGATTTCGCTACAGTACAATCATTACTATAAAATGGAACGCTTAACTGCACACAATGTTTGTTCAATCAACTGTCCGAAAACTGGTTGGAATCTCATAAGTGACACCAATAACGCATCACTCATGAGGCAAATGTCATGAAATAGTGGGGTATGGTGATCAGTTCCTTCCCTCTCCATTGTATACAGGGTGATTCACGAGTTGCTGCCACTTACTGAGCTTATTTCTGAAGATATTCTGAGCAAAAACTGTCACGTAAAGATTAATTTTTGGTCCTACAGAATATATGTTATGATAACAATGGTTATTATCGCTCCGGCAGTTGACTTAATATATGTGAACATATACAGGGTGTTTCCGAGGTGGTGTTACAAACTTCCAGGCATGATGGCGAAGGGCACATTATCAATTTCAGATAAGGAACCCTAGTCTGGAAATGACCGAGTCGAAAGTTACAAGCAAATGGAAATGAAATAATTGTATTCCTCTGTGCACCTTATTTATGTGTATTTATCTGTACATCTTACACATACTGTATTCATCTGACGTTGTTTACGTTGTCTACTTACAGTATTCCATTCAGTGCGCTGTCTGAGGGGTGGGGACAGGAAACTACACTAAAGCAATGTAGATAGCGTAATGTGTAACGGACATGGTCGGTCCTGATATGCACGTCTGTAGACAGCAGTGTATGTGTACAAGTTGCAGTGTCCAGTCGATCAGTCCTAGTGAAATGGAGGAGTACACGAGAGCGGAATAAGCAGACCTGATTTTCGAATACGGATGAACCAATGGGAACAGTAGACAAGCTCATAGATTGTATTGGGGCAAGTACCCACGTAGGAGACATCCGGTCCATACCATCTTTCCACGACTGTTCCAAAGGTTAAGGGAAGGAGGGCACGTGGTGCCAAATTACAATTCCATTTCCACACAACTATTTTTGCTTATAACTTTTCGACTCAGTCATTTCCGGACCAGGGTTCCTTATCTCAAATTGATACATGTGCCCTTCGCCATCATCCCTGAAAGTTTGTAACACCACCTCGGAAACAACCTGTATTGTGTCGAACTTGCAGTCAGGCCACAGAGGAAAAAAGACTAGAGGACAACGATTCGATTCAGTGCGTAGCTCACTGGTTACAGAACTTCTTACATACAACCAAGGACATGGGTTCGATCCTCGGCGCCAGAGCGAGTTTTTCTCCTCTAATAATCATTGTTACCATAACAGACAGGCCTATATTCTGTAGGACCAAAAATTAATCTTTACGTAGATTCTTCGCCCAACAGTGCATAATACTGTGGAATCCCGGCCACCAAGTCAGAGAATTGAGTGTGCTCCGTGTATAATGACAGTTGACTTAATATATGTCAACATATATGTCGAACTTGGAGTCAGGCCACAAAGGAAAAAACATTATTCTACTGAATTAATAGGAGGTCACTTATGCAGAGACATCATTTTATTTTTACTTCAATTTTTATTGTACCTGAGTTTTTGAATGTACTTCACTCCCACCCCTTCTACTAATGAAGTTCCAACTCCACACAGAACCAAGACCGCAGATAGTAAGCAGTACTGAATGAGTATAGTACGTTCCAGAAATATGTTCGCGTTTTCCAGTGACGAAAGAGCTTCAATATTGAATCATATTTTCGCACAGGTACTGTCCGTTTGCCTACGTCGCATCCCGATTTCTCCCACCTGCTTCTGCTAGCCCCTCTGTAATAGCTGGGCTGTCTTAGCTCTTTTCTGAAAACATTAATTTCTGTTTGGAATTGGACGTTTACGTAATATTATACAGCTGTTTAATTTAACTTAAATAAAAGGGCCTCGTTAAGTAATTAACTGTCACGTGATTTCCCCCCTTTCTACAATCCTGCGGCATAACTACTTGGATGGACAGTAGATAGCATGTCTGAGTAATTTTATATTTTCGGGTCCGGCAGAAGTGAAGATTGAATTTACAGTACATAGAGTAGGTACAGAATTATTTCAACATGAGTTACTAGTACGAAGGACGAAACTGGCAATTGGAATTAGATGCAGCAGTCTATAGTGCGATAATATGCACAAAAGAACTGAAGCCTGTATCGAAATGAACGGCCACCATTTTCAAAAATGTGTTTAGATATCCATATTACGATTATTTTTCAATTTAACTTCTTTCTCTATATTGTACGCTAATGTACTGTAGACAGTATAATATACACTACATAATGAATACGTTCGCATGGATAACTCAGTTCGTGAGTAAAAACACTTATTCTTAATACAGTACTGTACTTTGATTAAACAAAAACCTAATGAAAATTATGAAACTCAAAATTGCGATATTTCCTAGTTTACGTAAATGGATGAACTACTTTTCTTCCTTCCTATACCTAGTAGAGTGATTTATTTGTGTTTTACGCCAGTATCATCGAACTACAGTTGTGGAAGGGGATAGCAAACTGTGTTTCCGGTTCTCTAAACGTATAGATAGGTTAATATTAAAAAGGTTAGTAAAAATAAAATGATGTCCCTGTATATGAGTTAACCACTGAAATTTAGCCTAATTGATTTTATCATTATTAAAGAAAACGGAGGAATTTTAAAGCTCTTCATGAAGCCGTAAGAGTAACATCAAGAAAGAGCATCGTCGTTTGTAGAAAAAAAAAACAGCTATAGTAGCGACGCTGTTATTCCCGGCGTGGCTCCTGCTCTTTGCTTAAGTCTTAGGAAGTCATGGCTGTATAAAATCTAGGTAGGTAGTATCGTTCGCCATCTTTGTTCTTTCGTTGCCGTGCTACCATACGAGGAATCTATTTGCCACACCGTTAAACATTATCATGTCGTAGCTCCTATAATAATAAATCAAACGCACTGTAATTCAGCAAATAATTGAGCGGCAAATAACGTCCTCGTGTGCTTTCTGCGAACCCCAACGAAAGAGCGAAAATGGCGGGCGATTATATTAAGTATATATCGAGCCTTAAGAAATGAATAACGTCTTCATAAGCGAATCACAAGACGCATACGTTTAAATGTAGCCGACCTGCAACGCGATTGGCTGCCGGAAATTTGAGCGACGGGACTTTATATTGTAGCTTTCAAGTCACTTTGGTCAACAATGGAAAGAACATTCCCTCTCTTGTGAAAAAACTAAATTACTGGTTGTGACTCTTAGGTCACACGGGCCAATAGAGGGTTAAAATCTCTTACATGGTCTAAAGACATTATAAGTCTGAAAATGATGATAAACGCTATTTCGTATGAATTCCGCCCACTTCAACTCTGTCTGTGACGAAACCAACGTCCATTAAACCGTCGTGTTAGCTATTCTCGAGGGATAAACATTTAAATTAATGACTCACTTGTCACCAGGATACTCGAAGTAGCAAAGGTGGGACGGAAAACTCGAAGTAATTTGAATAAAAATGCTACAGTACGCAAATGCTACTTTCCTCTCCCACTATTAATGAGAGCAATATAGAAGTGAGTGAACGCCAACGATAGTCTACCTGACGTTATGAATAGCATATCAGGAAGAGTGGGTAATTTCGCACCTAGAAATAATGCATTTGCCTGCAATCCCACTTGCTTAACGGCTCGGCATCGCTTTAAGAGACGCTGACATGCACCATTAATCAGAATGAAGGTGAACACGAACTGAATCCGGTCTTTGTGTGGGTCTCTACCGTTCAGTAATATTAAAGGTATCTTATTCCTTCTAAATTCTTAATGATGATTTCAATAAGTTCAGCTTCCATTAATGAAGGATATTGTAAACAATAATTAAAATCGTAGTTGAAATAGTCTCAAATAAAGATACATTTAGGCTATAGTACAAACGACACTGAAATAATATATTAAATATCCGAATAAAAATATATTTATAGTACAAACGAGACAGAAATAATAGTTTAAATATCGGAATAAAGATATATTTATAGGCCTAGTACAAACGCCTAATATTTTAAATATCCGAATAAAGAAAGATACATTTATAGTACAAACGACACACAAATAATACTTTAAATATGCGAATAAAGATACATTTATAGTACAAACCAGACAGAAATAATAGTTTAAATATCGGAATAAAGATATATTTAGAGGCCTAGTACAAACGTCACAGAAATATTATTTTAAATATCCGAATAAAAAAAGATACATTTATAGTACAAACGACACACAAATAATACTTTAAATATGCGAATAAAGATATATTTATAGTACAAACGAGACAGAAATAATAGTTTAAATATCGGAATAAAGATATATTTATAGGCCTAGTACAAACGTCACAGAAATAATATTTTAAATATCCGAATAAATTGACAATTAACATATAATTTATTTATTATATTATTATTATTATTATTATTATTATTATTATTATTATTATTATTTCCAGTTATCAGTCATCACTATCATCATTGCTATCTCTGTTTTTCTTTCTTTTTTTTTCTTGTATTAGCTCGATGAGAGCTCTATAGTGTTCTTTTACCCTGTTGACCCTCTATAGGGCTTTAATTTAATTTGTATTATTTTCATCGGAGTCTGTATTTATTTTTTTTATTTATATGTGCTATCTGGTGGGATGGAAGAGAAGGCCTTATGGCCTTAATCCTGTCAGATTAAATAAATAAATACATAAATAAATAAATATATAAATAAATAAGTAAATAAATAAATAAATAAATAAATAAATAAAGGTACATTTACAGTACAAACGTCACAGAAATAATATTTTAAATATCCGAATAAAGGCACATTTACAGTACAAATGTCACAGAAATAATATTTTAAATAGTCGAATAAAGAAAAATACATTTATAATACAAACGACAAAGATATAATATTTTAAATATCCGTTACTTGTAATATCGTTACTTGTAATGACAGAACACATGTTTAGCTGTTGTCACAAACTCAATGCACGGACTCCAGCAGCAACTACACAGTATAGATACACAATGTACCTGAAATTCACTTCCATACACATCTTACCACTAAATGCTCTAGTTCTATGAAATAGATACTTAATTTCTGGAAACGCTATATAATACTATTTATCATAGCTCTTTCATTTTTCTTTTTGTGCTATGTGTATAGACTTCAAGCCTTAAAATACAAAAACAATAGTTACTCTAGAGTAAATCTTTCGCCTTAAGATATATATTTGTTTAATTTAAGCATATTTTTTTTATAAATTCACTACAGCCCTGTGATTAGGTGCTCTCTATTCACTTATTATAGCTCACATTGTATTCAAATTTTAGCCAATTACTGAAACAAACCCTACCAAAATTATTAATATATCCGTAATATTATGGGCATAGATTTATACCAATCTTCAGGTCAAAAAATTATATTAAGCATTTGTTTCAATGTTCACAAATATAAATTAAAAATATATCAAATTCAATTTCGTCCTCCGGTCTCGAAAGGATGTTCCCCAATGCATCACAAACTAACCATTAATAGGTAAGCTGTCATTTTGAGGCTGTATAAAGTAATTTTATGATTGCGCTATAATACCATTCAATGTCAAATTAAAGATTGTACAATCTCGTAATCAAATTATGTTCGCTTTGGAAGAACATGGAGGGTAATTACATATTGTAACTTCGTTTTCTGATGCAGTATATTGAATTGAAATCAAATTTACACAACAGACTACATTTTAATAGGAATATATATCCTTAAAGGGTTACTAAAACGAAAGCGAAGTAGTTCAAGATACACGTGATAGTGAAATTAATTAGTTTTGTTGAGATCAATATTATGTAAATTTGATACATAATTACTCAAATCTGCTTGTTTAGATCTATATTAACTACAGAATTCTTGTTACATACCTTTGTTATAAGGTATTAGTTGCACTAAAATATGAAAATAGAATTATTCACTAAAATTCAATACTATACACGTATTACAATCTCGAAATTCAATTTCACCTGAAACTTTATTGGATTTCCTCGAAGAAAATAATAAATTTGAAAACCTTTAGCCATAATTAACATGTGAAAGGTAACTGTAATGATGTTTTGAAGAAGAATCCAATCTCATCTGATATATCTGCAGTGCTCGGGAAAAGTGACATTAGTCAGTTTTCACAAATCTTTTTTAATAATTTATTGACAACTTACACTGGTTTATGTCGATTTGATTTTCTTCTGTATGGATTATTGTAATGGGAGGAATACCTATTTATTTTTTTCCAAGCGAGCAGATGTTCCGTAAGTTGTCAATAAATTATCAAAAAAGGTTAGTGGAAACTGACTTGTGTCACTTTTCCCGAGCACTACAGATATAATATAACGATTTATGGTAACCCAACCGTTTGTACTGCTGGCTGTACACATCCTGTATTCGGGCCAGCATTCCCATTCTTACACCATTTATATCTTATAAATAAATTTAGTGGACGATTTATGTAATTCTCTTCCTTTATTCAACACTGTGTCCTTCCGTGTCCATTCTTTTCTCTTATTACTTAATTTATTTCTACTTTAATCATCTGACACTATTTATCGTTCTAAATCTATCTAAATCTAATTCTCCTATCTCTAACACTTCGATTACTATTTAATTCATCTCTGTTTTCCATTATTATTATTATTATTATTATTATTATTATTATTATTATTATTCTTGTCTATGCGGATGACGTGAATATGTTAGGAGAAAATACACAAACGATTAGGGAAAGTACGGAAATTTTACTTCAAGCAAGTAGAGCGATCGGTTTGGAAGTAAATCCCGAAAAGACAAAGTATATGATCATGTCTCGTGACCAGAATTTTGTACGAAATGGAAATATAAAAATTGCAGATTTATCCTTCGATGAGGTGGAAAAATTCATATATCTTGGAGCAACAGTAACAAATATAAATGACACTCGGGAGGAAATTAAACGCAGAATAAATATGGGAAATGCGTGTTATTATTCGGTTGAGAAGCTCTTATCATCCAGTCTGCTGTCCAAAAATCTGAAAGTTAGAATTTATAAAACAGTTATATTACCGGTTCTTCTGTATGGTTGTGAAACTTGGACTCTCACTCTGAGAGAGGAACATAGGTTCAGGGTGTTTGAGAATAAGGTGCTGAGGAAAATATTTGGGGCTAAGCGGGATGAAGTTACAGCAGAATGGAGAAAGTTACCCAACACAGAACTGCAAGCATTGTATTCTTCACCTGACATAATTAGGAACATTAAATCCAGACGTTTGAGATGGGCAGGGCATGTAGCATGTATGGGCGAATCCAGAAATGCATATAGAGTGTTAGTTTGGAGACCGGAGGGAAAAAGACCTCTAGGGAGGCCGAGACGTAGATGGGAGGATAATATTAAAATGGATTTGAGGGAGGTGGGGTATGATGATAGAGACTGGATTAATCTTGCACAGGATAGGGACCGCTGACGGGCTTATGTGAGGGCGGCAATGAACCTTCGGGTTCCTTAAAAGCCATTTGTAAGTTAGTAAGTAAGTATTATTATTATTATTATTATTATTATTATTATTATTATTATTATTATTATTATTATTTTATTGGTGTTGTGAAGATGAAAAGAATTGTCATTGTATTATATTAATTATGTATTATATTGTCTTGTATTGTAGTATTGTATTGCCTTGAATTGTACTGGGTATTCAGTTCAAAGTGTGTCATGGCTCGCTGTATGCCGTCATGTGGCTAGTCGATGAGCCTAGAGAATTCAATCTTCCTACACTTCCGCAGAGGTGTATTACTTATGTGCCAGAGAAGTTGCCTAGCAAGTACGGCGTTCATTCTGAAGAGTACTTACTGAAACGTACGGTAACGGCGGTAGTGGCCGGCATGTGAACTGTTTCGAATCATATACTGAGGTGAGTTTTTTCTTACTGTCGGGATATATGGAGAGGGTTAAGACGATGACTTACGTATTTGTTGACATTAATTTCGACGGTCAACATGGACGCGGAGCATTTGATTTGTGTTGTGGAATGTTTTCATACGCAACCGATGATAACAAATACCCTGTGTACGACTTGCCGGCGCAAAACACAGTTCGAAAGAGGTCATGGTAGCACACAGACCGTACAGACTGCCATCTGTTGCTACGACGTTCAAGTTATACTGTACACGTTCTCAAGTTCAGATTGAACGCCTTGATTAATAGGCAACTTCTCTGACAAAAGCTGAAACTCGCTTCAAATCGTTGACTCACAACAGTGACGTCATGACACAGAATGAATGAACATCCAGTATAAACATTCCGTAGATACACAGCAAGTAAATACAGTATCTATTCCAGTCTGTCGCGCTGTATGCATACCTAATAAAAATTAGGGGCAGTTCATCTAGAGCACAGCGCTGTCTGTAGAGGTATATTCTGCAGTTGAAGACCTTCCCTGTAGACTGAAATGATAATAAGTGGCCCACATGACGGAACGTAGCCTCTCTACTGCGATCCATCAAGTCTACCTACACCCCCTCCCACTCCTTCTCTCTCTGTGACGTCACTGCGAGAGTTTGCAATCCTCTCGCATGCAGCAGGCTTGCCAGTTGTACCAGCCTCCAATTCCCTAGCCATTGTGAGTTACAAGATAAAGCCAGTATTTCTTACATTGTGTGCACGTTAACATTTTATGTTGGGGAGTTAGGGCCGTGAAACTATGTGCTATGGACGGGGGGTTTTAAATTCACTGCAATGTTTCTACCACGGAATATTGAATTAGTGGTATCAAGTGTTAACGGAAAATGTACCTGTCTAATATACCAATTATCTACAGTACCAGGAAGAATATTTTGAACATTTATTAGGGCCAATTATCTGCTTGTAATTTCAGAATGGTTAGGAACACCCACATAGAGAAAATTAAAGCATTTAGCATACTATACTTAAAGGTAGCCTACCGTACTACTTTCATGTACAAAACTAATTTTTCTTTGTTCTGTAAAAAATAAACTTGTAGGGCCATATTCATAGACATTCTTAGCGCGGGCTTCCGGTGGATGATCAGCGAACTAACGCTTTTCGTATTCATAAATCAGTGTTCGCGATGTGATGCGATGCGATGCGATGCGATGCGATGTGATGTGATGTGATGTGATGTGATATGCTATGATATATGATATGATATTTTTTTTTCAAAATTTCAAATTTCAAATTTATTTACAATTTACATTTGAACTGAATACATATCAATAGATACCCGAAATGAGCATATGCTCGTGCTCGGGTACAGTCCAGTAGTCTACATAAATGATATGATATGATATGATATGATATGATATGATATGATATGATATGATATGATATGATATGATATATGATATGATATTTTTTTTTCAAAATTTCAAATTTCAAATTTATTTACAATTTACATTTGAACTGAATACATATCAATAGATACCCGAAATGAGCATATGCTCGTGCTCGGGTACAGTCCAGTAGTCTACATAAATGATATGATATGATATGATATGATATGATATGATATGATATGATATGATATGATATGATATGATATATGATATGATATTTTTTTTTCAAATTTCAAATTTCAAATTTATTTACAATTTACATTTGAACTGAATACATATCAATAGATACCCGAAATGAGCATAATGCTCGTGCTCGGGTACAGTCCAGTAGTCTACAAAAATGATATGATATGATATGATATGATATGATATATGATATGATATTTTTTTTTTCAAAATTTCAAATTTCAAATTTATTTACAATTTACATTTGAACTGAATACATATGAATAGATACCCGAAATGAGCATATGCTCGTGCTCGGGTACAGTCCAGTAGTCTACATAAATAAATATGATATGATATGATATATGATATGATATGATATGATATGATATGATATGATATGATATGATATGATATGATATGATATGATATGATATGATATGATATGATATGATATGATATATGATATGATATGATATATGATATATTTTTTTTCAAAATTTCAAATTTCAAATTTATTTACAATTTACATTTGAACTGAATACATATCAATAGATACCCGAAATGAGCATAATGCTCGTGCTCGGGTACAGTCCAGTAGTCTACAAAAATGATATGATATGATATGATATGATATGATATGATATATGATATGATATGATATGATATGATATGATATGATATGATATGATATGATATGATATATGATATGATATATTTTTTTTTCAAATTTCAAATTTCAAATTTATTTACAATTTACATTTGAACTGAATACATATCAATAGATACCCGAAATGAGCATAATGCTCGTGCTCGGGTACAGTCCAGTAGTCTACAAAAATGATATGATATGATATATGATATGATATGATATGATATGATATGATATGATATGATATGATATGATATGATATGATATGATATATTTTTTTTCAAATTTCAAATTTCAAATTTATTTACAATTTACATTTGAACTGAATACATATCAATAGATACCCGAAATGAGCATATGCTCGTGCTCGGGTACAGTCCAGTAGTCTACATAAATGATATGATATGATATGATATGATATGATATGATATGATATGATATGATATGATATGATATGATATGATATATGATATGATATGATATGATATGATATGATATGATATGATATGATATGATATGATATGATATGATATGAATCCTGTACAAGTAATCAGTCGATAGCCGGGGCTAGTTTAGCACGCTCGTAGCGCAGGCTAGCGAAATGACTATGAATAGCACCTGTAAAGTTTAAGCGCAGATACAATGCTTTATACACTATGCGGCAAAAGAAACGATACTAAAATGTTATTTATTTGCGTTGGTACAATATGTGTTCAAAATGTGCACCATCACGTGTCACACATTATTCATAACGTTTCTCAAGAATTTTGAAAATGTTGATGAATGAAGGTTGCTGTAAGGACACAAAAATGACGTTATCTTTTCGAGTAATTCAGGACTATTTGTAGGTGGGTCATATGCCTTGAAAACTGATTCTTTAAACATGCTCCTTATGTACAGTCGCGCTCAAACCTGCTGACGTTTGCTGGTCTGTCCGCTTATCGGCGATAGCCAATAGCGGCAGTGCTGCGTTGCAACATATGGGCACGCAGACTTGCCGCATACTCGCCGTTCAAAAAGTCTCAAGATAAAATAACAAGTGCGGTCGGAAAATTGGTTTGTTGTAGGACCCTGCATGTATACAGGGTGTCCCAATTATCTTGTGCACCTATTGTAACTTTTTTGTTTGGATAGATATTTGAATTCTTGTTTTTGAGAGTTATGTTAGAACGAGGAGCTAAAATACGTATGGAGATTTGGTGCATGTAACTACATTATGGTACAAGATACACGTGACGTCATCAATTTTTCAAATAGCACTACATACTTTCATCATGTTACATTGATTACACACATTAAGACGAGTTCAAAAATGTATCACAATATCACCTTCCTAATCAATAACAACAAAACGAAACAAAAATGTACTTCCAATGTGATAATGTTATGCTTTGAAAGTCACAGAAGATATTCCAAATGGTGACAATTCACATTCGAAGGCGTTCCCGGAAAGACCGTATTACTGCCCTGCATGTTGGTGGCTGAATGCACACACAAGCCTGTCGAATGCGTTGCTGCATGTCATCTGGTGTTGTCAGAATGTTTTGGTACACACTGTCATTTACAGTTCCCCATAGGAAGAAGGCGAGTGGCGACAAGTCCGGAGAACGTGCAGGCCAC
Organism: Periplaneta americana; assembly: GCF_040183065.1. Classification (NCBI taxonomy): domain Eukaryota; kingdom Metazoa; phylum Arthropoda; class Insecta; order Blattodea; family Blattidae; genus Periplaneta; species Periplaneta americana. The sequence continues at coordinate 215,040,254 of NC_091117.1, read as the reverse complement.
TGTACGTGGATTATGGCGTCGATAGTTGTTGTGGCTTGTTTACATGTTAAGAGAGCAAACACACAACACACGACGTGTACGGACGTCAGTCGTCTTTCTTTTTGTGTAAGTTAATGCACAAGATAAATGGGGCACCACAACAAACGGCACATTCTGATGGCATTCAGTCTGCATTTTGTTGTTGTCGTCATTGATTGGGAAGGTGACATTGTGATACATTTTTGAATTCTTCTTGATGTGTGTAATCAATGTAACATGATTAAAGCATGTAGTGCTATTTTAAAAATTGATGAAATCACGTGTATCTTGTACCCATAATGTAGTTACATTCACCATATCTCCATACTCATGTTAGCCCATCGTTCTAACATAACTCTCAAAAACAAGAATTCAAATACCTATCCAAACAAAAAGTTATAATAGGCGCACAAGACAAATTGGACATCCTATATATTGTAAATTTTATTAGTAACAACAATGTAATTTATTTGTCACAACAGTAATTCCTTTCTACAATTCACCTTAAACGCTCTCGTCAACAATTGGATCCTCACTCAACACAGTATTCGTTATAGCACTCCACCGACGACAATGATAATTTACTTGGACTATTACGCACAACAATGAACTGTTAATCTTAACTAATATTTACAAAGCACTATTTACAAATCAGAACTACCAGTTCTCAGTTCACAGTTCTTCTATCTCAGTCACTCGAGTTCACAGTATCTCGAACCACAGATCTTCAGAGACAGTTCACTGTACTCGAACTCGGGTCCCTCCAACTGCGGTCCACTGCACTCGAACTCAGGTCCCTCCAACTGCGGTCCACTGCACTCGAACTCAGGCCTTCGGATGCTGACGGAGATGCGGACGCACACTCGAGTCGAACTCCGGTACACAAGACTGGCTTCCTTGCTCTGGCTTTCTCACTGACTGAATAACTGAAAACTCAGAAACTGCCGTCGTTCCTTCGCGACCGTAATTTATAACCACAGCGACGTAACCTCGAAGTTTCCACCCGTCTCTAGAGATGGCATTCCAGAGAAATCCAGAGCCCTCTCCTCTCTACCAGCACCAGATGCGCGCGCAAACTCGTCGCGTGACGTAATACACCCTCTCTCTTCTCTCCACCGCGCGACGTCACTCAATGTTCCGTGGAGACTGTGCGATCTGCTTTCATGCGGGACGCTGGTCGTGAGTTCGATTCTCACGTCGCTGTCACAATATGATGGATCTTTAATGTTTTCTGAACACACAGAAACAAAAATCACATTTCTACTCCCAATGGTTCCAATTTTATGAGTTAATACAGTAAAACCCCGATAAGACGCTGTTCAAGGGACCGGGTGTAAACCTCGTATTAACCATTAGGTGTGTATACTTACTTTGACTTATATACAGTATCTATTAGCATTTTTCTTTATTGAAAAACATGATTCATAAAATGTAATACAATTTTACTCCATTATGTAATTACTGTAGGCTACAGTACGCCAAAGACATTTACAATATGTACTGTACTTAATTATTTCGAAAAAAGTCATTTATAGTTGTTTGCCGTGTGCGTGTTCTCCAAGTCCTCATGTTTACCACACTTCACTTTCCTGCGCTAACATCCTCCAGACGTCGCAGCTGTAGTGATCGAGTCGCGATTTTTTTTATTATCATCCTTAGTGTCGATGATGGGATTCCTAATGAATCAGACTTGTTTCTGATTAAGAGTACTGTTTTCATCGTACTTTCGTAAGATTTCCAATTTTTCCGACACAGAAAGCGCTTTTCGTATAACAGTCATTGTAATCACACTCACAGAAACTTCAATACACTAAAAGACAACAAACTGACCAGTAAAAATTTCCATGCAATGACTAAAATATTCCATTGGTTGAAATTACATCGAAAATATTCCACAAAAATAGCGTAGGACTATTATGCGGGATTTGAGCGCAACAGACGGGGTATTTTATAAAGGCGTTATATATGAAATGTGCAGGCATATAATAACCGCCATTTGTGCAAGAATTTGCTTTGACAGCATGGACATAATGCTGTTTAGGATTATGTCAATTCATTTGTACAGAAAATTACTATTTCAAATTAAGCCTATGATTGAATTAATTTTATCACATTGCACCTTTATGTTATTCGACAACTTTATTAACCCTAATAAAAGTAAAACTATTACAAAACTTATATAAATTCAGCGAGTATGATGATGATGATTATTGTTATTATTATTATTATTATTATTATTATTATTATTATTATTATTAAAATTCAAATTTCTTGGAGTAACAGTAAAGGCCCATTCACAATGAAAATTAAACATAACCGTAACATAAACACAGAAGTTTGCGCCCAGGCTACAAATGGGATCACTCACAATGATTCACATAAGCATTGACATAAACATTACCGTAAGACGTTAACATGAAAGTTTGCAAACTCCAAACTTTCATGCTTATGCTTACGTGATTTGCAAACAGAACACAATCGTGGAGCGCTGAAGTATACGACAGAATATGAGGAAATGGCGTCGTTGTTATGTTTCCATGGTTACCAAGTATGTTTGCTGTTATGTTTATGTTCCCATCGTGAATGATGGTATGACTTTTTGATTTTACCGTATCGTTTACATTTTAAAGTTAACGCTTACGTTATGTTTAATTTTCATTGTGAATGAGCCTTTACAAATATAAATGACACACGGGAGGAAATTAAACGCAGAATAAATATGGGAAATGCCTCTTATTATTCGGTTGAGAAGCCAATACGTTATTTAAAAATGTGGGTCATAGCTAAACCAAACTAGTTCGTGCTAGTCCAGTACCCCACTGGATCACACACTATGTTATCCAATACTGGTCGACGTCAGGATGATGTTGTAATGATTGGATTAAACGTGTTCCGCATTTCCTTTCAAAAATGATCTCTCTAGTAGTCAGTACAAACTGAAGTTTCCATGAAATTTTAGCATCTTCTGATGCCAATTGAATCTTTTTAGTCCCCCCCTCCAATATATGAGAGCGATGCATGGGTGACGTACATGTGAAGAAATGTAGAAATTAAAATAAAAATAGTTATGAGCACTAAAAGGTTTGTGGATATTCTCGTGAGTAAGGCCCGTAACACACTTGAAGAGTTTTCGCTAGCCAGAAATGTGTTACGAGAAAATTCAAAGATTGATAACATGGTTTCAAATGGACGTCCACACACTGGAAGAGATTCTCTTTCGAGGCAAAAACCTCGCGCGAGTTTCTCGCTAAGAATCCGTAGCTCAGCGAATTTTCTTGACACACTTATCAAAGATTTTTGACATTTAGGCCTATACTCTTTATGACGATGGAATGTAGAAAAAGATATCACAGGTGGCGATGAATTGTATTGTTTTTACTTGAACATGAGGAAAAATGGCTGATAATTTCAGAAAGAAACTTATCGAACTTGTACGATGTCACCCGTAGGCCTATTTATATGATACATGGGATGAAAACTATAAAAACACGAAACTTAAAGAAGAAATCTGGAGACAAATATCAGATTATCTGAAAATAAATAGGGCTATATTTTATTTTGATGAGATTTAATACTATTAATTAAACATTTGAAATAATGTATCTACAGACGTGGACATATTATTAACAAAATTGACGATTTTTATGATAATTCTGTTTACAAAATTTGACTTTTCAATTTAGACTACAGTTGACAATTTTGCATATTTCTATCATTACAATAGATAGAAATAGGCAAAAATGTCAACTGTAGTTTGAATTGAAGAGTCAAATTTTGTAAAAATATATAATAAAAATCTTCATATTTTGCTAATAATTTTTTAAATATGCAAAAATGTCAACTGCAGTTTAAATTGAAGAGTCAAATTTTGTAAAAATATAAAATAAAAATCTTCAGTTTTACTAATAATTTGGAAATATCCAAAATGTAAACTTTAGTCCAAATTGAAGAGTCAAATTTTGTAAAAATATATGATAAAAATCTTCAGTTTTGCTAATAATTTGTAAATATGCAAAAATATCAAATGTAGTCTAAATTTAAGAGTCAAATTTTGTAAGAAATATACAATACAAATCTTCAATTTTGCTAATAATTTCGAAATAACTAAAACTGTCAACTGTAGTCTAAACTGAAGAATCATATTTTGTAAAAGTATGTAATAAAAATCTTCAATTTTGCTAATAATTTGTCCACGTCTGTATATGTCTTAACAGTTTACATAATTTTAATCAGAACATAGCAAAGAGTCCTCTATCATATCATGAATAGCAAAAAACTGAGGTCCATTCAACCTGAAATAACGCTTAAACGTATCATCATTCAAATCGAAACCAGTGTCCAGAACTCGCCCATATTTTCGTAAGATACAATGTGATTTTCAGAAATTTCTGGCTTTAATTTTAGGCCTACTTTTTCTTTTCATTAACAAAATATGTTCATTAACTCCATTTCCTCATCATCTGAATACTCAGATTCAACATAGCGTTCGTACGTAATTTGTAAAGTAGGACAACGTACGTAAATACATAACCTATAATATTTGCCCCAACGAGTGGTTACTATAATCAGAAAAATGCTTTCTGCATGAAGGCGGTGCATAGATGATCATAGCGAGGTGTGATCTGTGATAGCGAGAACTCGCCAAGTGTGTGGAGGAAGGGTCTTCGCCTCTTTCTCGCAACACATTTCTAGCTAGCGAAAACTCTTCAAGTGTCTATAATTATGTGTGTGTTCCGCCTTTGCTTATCATACAATTAAATGGTGTTACTAATAAATCATATTTCCATTAACGTTTTCGGTACCTATGTACCATCTTCAGATGTGTATATACAATGCTAATTGATAACCAAGTCTCTAGGTGCATGTGTCGTAAGCTTAAATAATCAGTGTTTTTGTGCGTACTGTGTTATCTCGATGAAGTGTTGCCATGATTGAATAAATAATGTTTGTTGGTGCAACATACTATCAGAATTAAAATTAAAATTAAATGTTTCAGTCAATATTTAAAACACTTATTTAAAACTGTTTAAAAACACATGGTTTATGCATCACTTTAAATATATGCAGTTGGAGATCACTTGTTGTGCGGTGTTTGCCGATGTGAAGTTGAATGCGGCAGTTGTGGTGATCTTGTTTATTGGCGTTGAGCTAGACGTGGTATCGTAGACATGGCTATGTTGAGAGCGATGTTGTGGCACTTCCATGATGGTTAATGGTATTGCTGTAATTTGTACCCATAGATGTATTGTTAGAACAAATTGAAGATTGTCAAGTCCATGGATTTAGTATCGCCTGGCGTGTCTGTAAACAATGATTAAGTATTAATTTATGAATTTGGAATTGAGAATATTTGAAATTGTTAATTTTGGAAATTCCTTTAACTGATGTTGGATTTGGTTAACTGCTAGGGGTGATGCCTGTTATGTAAGAAAAGTAACTTACAGTTTTGCCGCGTGTTGGTCTGCTCGTGCTTGATGCTATGCTGATACTAAAGCGGTTGGCTTGCTCACAGTATATTTACGTTGTGTTGTCTGTTACCGGAAGTGGAGGGGGAATCGGTGGGAGCTGTGTGTGCGATTGTTTAGGCGGGAATAATTCGAATAGATTGAAAAGTGTGTTATTTATGTTGGCTATTTGTTCATTTAGTAGGGGTCTTCCTGAATTGTGTTCTTTTATGACATGAAATTGTTCAGCTGTTTCTATTGTGGGGTCATTTGTGATTTTTAGTATTTTCAGAGTGTCGTTATTAACATAGCCCATCGTACCAACAACAAACTAAACAATATAATTCCTAATAACACCAACAACAATGAACCTCTCCTAAACAGCGGTATATACCAGCTAAACTGCAAAAATTGCACCAAAACATATATAGGACAGACTCGGCGTAACTTCAAAATAAGATTTCGTGAACACACCTCTGACTTCGTTTACAATAGAAACAGATCTAAATTCGCCCAACACCTCATAGATGAACACCACGAACTCGCAAATATTAACGACACTCTGAAAATACTAAAAATAACACCATTTTAATTGTATGATAAGCAAAGGCGGAACACACACACATAATTATAGTCAAATTGTGACAGCTTATCGGTATACCTTCAATATGAAATTCAATCTCTTCAAGTGTGTTACGGGCCTAACGTGCTGCTTCAATTTTATCATTATTTCTAGCTGGACAAGAACTATTGCGGTAGCTATACAGCTCGTCTCTGCAGCCTTCGGCTAGGGCTACACTAGCTGTGTTTGACGGCTGCTGTGAGCTGCATTCTAGTGCCTAGATTTGTACTGCAAGAAGGCGGCTCTACTTAATGTAAATTCTCTGCGTGTGAAAGCCGTAGTCTACTGCTCCGCTGTGCTCTGGCCCGTTCCACTCCTGTTGTTCAGCTGAAAACAGCGTTGTGATGTTCTTTGTGTACTACAAGATCAAGCAAAAATTGCAGTGAAAATGAGCACACTACAAGTATTTATCAAGGTGATCGTATGTTTGCTATTGGTTCGCTGTCGTCGAAGATTGCCTCAAAGAAAATGGCGGATACACCCTGTATATATTTTTAGTAGGTTATTTTACGACGCTTTATCAACATCTCAGGTTATTTAGCGTCTGAATGAGATGAAGGTGATAATGCCGGTGAAATGAGTCCGGGGTCCAGCACCTAATGTTACCCAGCATTTGCTCATATTGGGTTGAGGGAAAACCCCGGAAAAAAACCTCAACAACGTAACTTGCCCCGACCGGGAATCAAACCCGGGCAATCTGGTTTCGCGGCCAAACGCTCTAGCCGTTCATCCACAGGTGTGGACCATCCAATATTAAGTAACAGAAAACATGAAGGCATATTTGCTGCAATGCATCACAAACTTCGGGAATATCCAGCTAAATTCTTTTAGTTCTACTGGATGTCGGAATTTTGTTCTAAGCATACGAAGTAATTGTTCTGTATGGTTGTCAATCTTGGACTTTCACTTTGAGAGAAGAACAGAGATTAAGGGTGTTTGAGAATATTTGGGACTAAGAGGAATGAAGTTACAGGAGAATGGAGAAAGTTACACAAGAAAGAAGTGCACGCATTGTATTCTTCACCTGACATAATTAGGAGATAATAGGAACAGACGTTTGAGATGGGCAGGGCATGTAGCACGTATGGGCGAATCCAGAAATGCACATAGAGTGTTAGTTGGGAGACCGGAAGGAAAAAGACCTTTGTGGACGCCGAGACATAGATGGGAGGATAATATTAAAATGGATTTGAGGGAGGTGGGATATGATGATAGAGACTGGATTAATCTTGCAAAGGATAGGGACAGATGGCGGGCTTATGTGAGGGCGGCAATGAACCTGCGGGTTTTTTAAAAGCCATTTATAAATAAATAAGTAAGCACACCAAGTAATAATGCTCATACATAGGGGGTGTTTCGCCTGTTGGACAATTGGACAGACGTTCGAAACAGGAGCACGACACATCCAATCAAATCAGAGCTGAAAAGTGCAGTCGACTTTAATTATTACGCGAGAAAAATCTGTCTCAAAATACTCGTAATT